>NC_069504.1:1032678993-1032823993 GCF_027579735.1 Bombina bombina | reverse complement strand
AGAAGACCTCAATTCATCTCTACCTTTTGGAAAGCTTTTTGCAAATTGATTGTAACCACTGTTTCCTTGTCTTCTGGCTACCATCCCCAGACTAATGGGCTAACAACACAGAGAGTGAATCAAGATCTCGAAGTCTATCTCAGAGATTATGTCAATTCTCTTCATACCAATTGGTCTGAATTGTTGCCCCTAGCTGAGCTGGCAAAAAACACTCATTGGCATTCTTCTTTACAATGTTCTCCATTTCAAGCCGCAGTAGGCTATCAACCTTATGTCTTTCCTCTTTCCGCTCAGTCTACAGGGGTTCTTGCTGCAGATCGACACTTTACTGACTTCACTACTCATTGGCAACGTATTCGCTCTCATTAACGTTCAGCTGTCTCCAGATACAAGAGGTTTGCTGATCATCATCATCATCGTGCCTTTTCGGTAGGTGAACGTGTCTGGGTCTCTACTCGACATGTCCGTCTACGTCAATTCATAAATTAGGGCCTAGGTATATTGGCCCTTACAGAGTCCTTAAAATACTGTCTCATGTTGCCTACAAAGTGGCCTTTCCCAGAACCCTGCGCTTACACCCAGTCTTCCACATCTCACTACTCAAGCCCTACATCAAGAACAGATATACTCGACTTCCTCCTCCTCAGCTCTTAATTCATGGTGAACCTGAGTATGAGGTCGCTAAGATCCTGGACTCCAGATAAGGGTGCAGGCAACTGCAGTACCTCGTGCATTGGAAGGGTTACTCTGTTGCAGATCATTCCTGCCCGTGATGTGCATGCTCCTTCTTTGATCTCCAGGTTTCATGCTGCTCATCCCTCCAAACCGACTTTGGTTCTAGGAGGTAACCCTTAGGAAGGGGGCTATGTCACGCCGCCACCACTCTGCTGCTTGCTATGGCTGTTGCTATAGATGCGGCGGTGGTGACTCATTGCTATGGCCGTAGCCATAGACCCGGTGGTGGTTGTGAGCATGCAACGATTACATAATCGCAACACACTGTCTCTCTCTCCTGATGCTGCTTCCCCATACACCTGGGAGGTCTCCTTGGTGCGAACAGGCGCCTATGTAAATACCTCCCTCACTTCATCTCACTGCCAAGTATAGGTGTTACTGTGTGTGCTCCTGGGTGCTGTATTACTTGTACTGCTGGAATGCCATATTGTTATTGAACTCTGCCTGTCTGACCACTCTGCTTGCTTAACCCTTGTACTGCTGGATTGCCATATCGTTACTGAACTGTGCCTGTCTGACCACTCTGCTTGCTTAACCCTTGTACTGCTGGAATGCCATATTGTTACTGAACTCTGCCTGTCTGACCACTCTGCCTGTTTAACCCTTGTACTGCTGGATTGCCATATCATTACTGAACTCTGCATATCTGACCACTCTGCTTGCTTAACCCTTGTACTGCTGGATTGCCATATCGTTACTGAACTCTTCCTGTCTGACCACTCTGCTTGCTCAACCCTTGTACTGCTGGATTGACATATCATTACTGAACTCTGCCTGTCTGACTACTCTGCTTGCTTAATCCTTGTATTGCTGGATTGCCTTGTCATTGCTAAACTCTGCCTGTCTGACCATTCTATTGGTTTACCCCTGAACGGTTATACTGCTGGATTTCCTTTGTTGCTGACACCTGCCTGTTCCTGACCATTGTATTGGTTTACCCCTGAACTGTTATACTGCTGGATTTCCTTTGTTGCTGACACCTGCCTGTTCCTGACCATTCTATTGGTTTACCCCTGAACTGTTATTCTGCTGGATTGCCTTCCTGTTGCCGGATTCTGCCTGTCGTAACCATTCTCTGCCTTCATCTTATTGCCGTGAAGGACTTCCCTGTCTACCCTGAGTACTGCTTACCTCATTTCATAAACTCACTCTGTTCTGGGATATTTCCTATCCTTCCACTTTACGCCGGGATAAGAAGACTACTGGCCAAGTTTTTTCTGATAGAGAAATATCCCACAAGAATTACAGTGCTATGGTGTGGCTATATTAAGTCTATATCATTAGACATTTAAAAAGGTACACTCAAGTCAAAATTAAACGTTTATGATTCAGATAAATCATGTAATTTTTTTTTATTTTATTTTTTTAAACTTTTATTTATATCCAACAATGCAGACATACATAAAACATGATATTGTACCACGCAGGGTAGAAAAAGAAAATTGGTACATTATACAAGGTGCAAATTGAGATATTTAAGGTTTCAATAAAGCTCTGTTCATATGGCAATCATGTAAAATTTCAGTCTTCATTATGACCCTGCTTAGTGTCCTAAATATCTACATTGTTGGGGGTTTTCTTTTTTTAAAATATTAAGTATTCCTACTACCTAAACTAACTAAATAAAAGTAAGTGTTAACAATTGGGCATCAACTTCTATATATTATGCAAGTGGATAAAGTTGAAAGCTATGGAGTCACAACAACCTTATAGCTGTGCTTTACTTGATATCCTGGGTATATAAGTAGGCTATAAAATTACTTAATATTGCCTAGGTGGAGACATAGGGCCTTGGGTCCTGTTAAAGATTCACAGGACATGTTATGTTGGGTATACTTTGCGGAGTAATAATACTACCAACAATAAAATCACATTTGTCCCTTAATGTGTGATATAAAATAAATACTAAAGGTAAGGAAATATTTATGCATAATATCTAAGTAAGTGTGGTAACACTCTCTCAACGAATATAGACAAAACTTCTATTGGTTATGCAAGTAAATACATTTTGTTGGAAACTATGGAGTCACAATAACCTTGTAGCTATGCACCACTCGATATTCTGGATATATAAGTGGGATATGAAATGACCTAATATTGCCTAGGTGGAGACATAGGGCCTTGGGTCCTGTTACAGAATAACAGGAGTATAAACATTTTTGTCTCCTAATATATGGTACAAGAAAATATTGGAGGTAAAGAAATCTTTATGCATCATATCTGAATATGTGTGGTGACACTATCAACGACTATATAGACAAAGCTTCTATTGGTTATTCAAGTAAATACATTTTTGTTGGGAGCTATGGAATCACAATATCCGTAGAGCTATGTTCTACTTGATATTCTGGATATGTAAGTGGGATATGAAATGACTTAATATTGCCTAAGTGGAGACATATAGCCTTGGGTCCCATTAAAGATTTTCTGGACATTTTGTGTTGGGTATACCATGCAGAATAATAATAAAACAAACAATAAAGTCACATTTGTCTCCTAGTGTATGATACAAGATAGATACTGAAGGTAGAGAAATATTTATGCATCATATCTGAATATGTGCAATGTCACTATCAACGAATATAGACAGTCAATAACTTGAGGATTCTGGCTTAAGGATAAACTAGTAGCTGACTAGGGATAGTCTACCTAGAGACATAGAACTGGAGATCCCAATAAAGATTTACTTTGTCACATGGTGTTCAGATCCATTAGCTGTTCTTTGATATAAATGGTGGCCTATATAACAAATGTACAATTTGCAGCATAATAGCATTACTTGCATGAAACATGTGAATTCCAAAAGAAAAAAAAAGAAAAAAAAATAAAAAAAAAAGAAAAAAAAAATAACATACATGCCCCATAACTGAGTATGTTGCCCAGTACTAATAAGAAAAAATAAAAATAAAATAACCCCCCCCCAAAAAAAAAAATGTATTACATAACTAAGTAAAGAACAAGGAAATAAAGCTTAGCACGTTCTACAAATATGGACAAATTGTTAGATAACAGTATTAGTTGCTGAATGAAGCACTTTTTTGTCCAGTTCTACTGTTCAAAATACTATTATACAGAGTTTTCAGTGATAGTCTCTTCTGTATGGAGACAACTTTATGTATAAGGGCACCTGTAGCAGAATGTGGTCCGATGTACTTAGCTCCTTCACTCTGTAAGATGCCATCTGCAAATGGGGTTTCTCTCACAGCTTAGCCAACCCCCATGCGTTCATAATAGTGTGAAGATATTAATATATGAAAAATTTGTAGGATCCGATGAATAATGCCCTCTTTAGATTGCTGCACAGTGGTTGTTGTGAATCGCTTAGGTTCTGTTATTTTAAGCGGGGTTAGTCCTTGCCAAGATAAAAGTCTCTGCATTATACTGCGCCGGAGTTGCGTCAGATCTTCTACGATCGGCAGGTTAGCCTTATTCTGGGTGTATTTGGATGAGTGAGTGACTGTGTCCATAACGGCCAGGGTAGCACCACTGCGGTCCAGAGTGTACAGAGAACAGGGATTACAGGAAAATCCAGGACCATATTTCATCTGGTATGTGAGCCGTGGTGCTGGATTGTATACTCTTTTCTCATCTATAGAGTCAATCTTAATCGTTTGCAGGGGAACATACAATGGCGTTCCAAGAGGAGCTGCAAGTCATCGTCCGCTGATTTGATTGTTTCATTTCACACTGGAGAGCTTCAAATTGCTGCATGAGAGAATTGAGCGATGGCATCAAAATGCTCACCAGTTCAGTTACCAGAGCATCCATTTTGATCTTTAGTGGGTGTAAGGTATAGCTATCATGCAAAGCACCTTTTAGGTAAACAAGAGAAATAAGTCTCTAAGTTTTCAATATGCTTTCCGTGGTAGAAGATAGTTTTTCTTCTGTCCGCTGCAGTTCCCAGACAGCGTGACTGTCAAGGGAGATGCGGATGGCTTGAGATGTAAGCTGCAAAAATAGTTATTTTTAAAGACCTTCAACAGAGTAGTGAAAGCTTGCAGCCATCTTGGAGAGCCGCCCACCGGAAGTCCAAATCATGTAATTTTAAACAACTTTCCAATTTACTTCAATTAACAAAAATGTGTACAGTCTTTTTATATTTACACTTTTTGAGTCACCAGCTCCATGCATGTGCATGTGCAAGAATTCACAGAATATACGTATATGCATTTGTGATTGGCTGATGGCTGTCACATGATACAGGAGGAGTGGAAATAGACATAACTGTAATTTGTCAGAAAAAAATCTACTACTCATTTGAAGTACAGACTAAGTGCTATTGCAATGTCTTTTTATCATGCATTTGTTGATTATGCAAATGTAATGTATTTACTGGTCCTTTAATGCTTTAAGAAGAATATTATAAATACAGCTTTAACAAATAAAAGTTCCCCATGGGTTCAGAAACTTACAGAGAGAGGTTAAAAGCATTATAGATAAAACATAGTGGACTGTGGGTGAGTCTGGTCTATATTAATGGGTTAGAGCAAGCAGAGTAGATTAAGGGGTAGATTTAACAAGCAACGGATGGTGGCGGACGAGTTAAGGAGCAGCGGTCTTGAACTCTATGTAGCTCTGCTGTTTTATTACTTAAAAATGCAGTGGTCCCTCTTCCCCCCCCTTGTGTGTGTGTGTGTGTGTCTCTCTCTCTCTCTATCTATCCATCTCTCTCCTTATGTGTCGTTCTCCCCCATGGTCTCTTTCTCTCTCTGTCTCTCTTCCTCCCCCTCTGACTCTCTCATCCCTTATGTGTCTCTCTAACCCTCTGTGTGTGATTGTTTCTCTCTCTCTCTTTCTCTAACCCTCTGTGTGTGATTGTGTCTCTCTATCTCTAACCCTCTGTGTGTGATTGTGTATCTCTCTCTTTCTCTTACCCTCTGTGTGTGATTGTGTCTCTTTCTCTCTCTCTCTGACCCTCTGTGTGTGATTGTGTCTCTCTCTCTTTCTCTAACCCTTTGTGTGTGATTGTGTCTCTCTCTCTTTCTCTAACCCTCTGTGTGTGATTGTGTCTCTCTTTCTCTAACCCTCTGTGTGTGATTGTGTCTCTTTCTCTCTCTCTCTGACCCTCTGTGGGTGATTGTGCCTCTCTCTCTTTCTCTAACCCTCTGTGTGTGATTGTCTCTCTCTCTTTCTCTAACCCTCTGTGTGTGATTGTGTCTCTCTCTCTCTCTCTAACCCTCTGTGTGTGATTGTGTCTCTTTCTCTAACCCTCTGTGTGTGATTGTGTCTCTCTCTCTCTTTCTCTCTCTCTCTAACCCTCTGTGTGTGATTCTGTCTCTCTCTCTTTCTCTCTCTCTAACCCTCTGTGTGTGATTGTGTCTCTCTCTTTCTCTAACCCTCTGTGTGTGATTGTCTCTCTCTCTCTCTCTCTCTCTAACCCTCTGTGTGTGATTCTCTCTTTTTCTCTCTCTCTAACCCTCTGGGTGTGATTGCGTCCCTCTTTCTCTCTCTCTCTCTCTCTCTCTCTCTCTAACCCTCTGTGTGTGATTGTGTTTCTCTCTTTCTCTCTCTCTCTAACCCTATGTGTGTGATTGTGTCTCTCTCTTTCTCTAACCCTCTGTGTGTGATTGTGTCTCTCTCTTTCTCTCTCTCTAACCCTCTGTGTGTGATTCTCTATCTTTTTCTCTCTCTCTAACCCTCTGTGTGTGATTGCGTCCCTCTTTCTCTCTCTTTATCTCTAACCCTCTGTGTGTGATTGTGTCTCTCTCTCTTTCTCTCTCTCTCTCTAACCCTCTGTGTGTGATTGTGTCTCTCTCTTTCTCTAACCCTCTGTGTGTGATTGTGTGTGTGTCTCTCTCTCTCTCTCTCTCTCTCTCTCTAACCCTCTGTGTGTGATTCTCTCTTTTTCTCTCTCTCTAACCCTCTGTGTTTGATTGTGTCTCTCTCTCTCTCTAACCCTCTGTGTGTGATTGTGTCTCTCTCTCTCTAACCCTCTGTGTGTGATTGTGTCTCTCTCTCTCTCTCTCTCTCTCTCTCTCTCTCTCTAACCCTCTGTGTGTGATTGTGTCTCTCTCTCTCTCTAACCCTCTGTGTGTGATTGTCTCTCTCTCTCTAACCCTCTGTGTGTGTGATTCTCTCTTTTTCTCTCTCTAACCCTCTGTGTTTGATTGTGTCTCTCTTTCTCTCTCTCTAACCCTCTGTGTGTGATTGTGTCTCTCTTTCTCTAACCCTCTGTATGTGATTGTGTCTCTCTCTCTCTAACCCTCTGTGTGTGATTGTGTCTCTCTCTCTTTCTCTCTCTCTAACCCTCTGTGTGTGATTGTGTCTCTCTCTCTCTAACCCTCTGTGTGTGATTGTGTCTCTCTCTCTCTCTCTCTAACCCTCTGTGTGTGATTGTGTCTCTCTCTCTCTCTCGCTAACCCTGTGTGTGATTATGTCTCTCTCTCTCTCTAACCCTCTGTGTCTCTCTCCCCCGTCTCTCTTTCCCTCTCCCCCCGAGTGCCTTTCTGTGTTTCTGTCTACCTTTTATTTATTTAATTAATGAATTGGTAGTGCCATCTGATGGTGTGGCTTTATTTAAAGGGGTGGGGTCAAGCACCCCACCATCTTTAAATTTCACCAGCCGCCACTGGATCAAGACATTTTTATATTTACTGAATAATGAAAGAATCTATAAGCATAGTTTGCAGCATTAAAGTAAAAAGTATGTTTTAAACATATTTTAATGGGCATGGGTTTCTAGATCTCATAATCAGAGCAAGCATTTTGTTATCTGGCAAGAGTTTCTGTTACAATCCTTTAGACTAAAATCAGATGTTTACTAAGTTGACCAGTTTTCCAAGACACCATTTAAAGGGACATGAAACCCATATGTTTTCTTTCATGATTTAGAAAGAGCAAGCAATTTTAAATAACTTTCGAATTTACATCTAATATCTAATTTTCCTCATTCTTTTAATATCCTTTGTTGAAAATAATATCTAAATATGCTCAGTAGCTGCTGATTAGTGGCTGCACATAGATACCTCATGTGATTGGCTCACCCATGTGCATTGCTATTTCTTCAACAAATGATATCTAAAGAATGAAGGCGTATCCTAGCCACTGCCTCACCAGCCTCTGATGTCACTGATATATATATACATACACACATACATATACACACACACACCTATATATATATATATATATATAGAGAGAGAGAGAGATAGATAGATAGATAGATAGATAGATAGATAGATATAGGTATAAAATATATATTTGTGCAAAAATCCATCACATATCTATTTAAATATCTTTTTAAACGCAGGGGTGTATTATGGCCTAGGCCAACAAGGCCGGTGCCTAGGGCAGCAGATTTGAAAGGGGCAGCACATCTGCCCTATACTCTCTCTAAAAGCCAGCATACAGTACAGTGAGAGATAAAGTGCAGGTTTTTACAGAGAAGACAAGGCATGTGCGCCAATTAAGGTCGCTCTTCACAGGCAGTGCTCCTTTAAACCGTTGCTTCATTTAGAGCCGCCGGCATTTTTGAAGTGGAAGCGTTCTTGGTGAGAAACTTGCACGGGGATATGCTTACAAGGTGAGGCTGGAAGAGAAGACCTTGTGCTGATATGCTGCCTCCCCTTGTCAGCTGTGGTGGGTCTGTGAGCGCAGTGCTTATTGCAGGTCTTAGTAACTAACAGACTGGATGTGTCTGTGCACTGCTTAGATCAGCTTATGATGTCTAATCATAAACTCTCAGCGCTAATGTGTGTTAGCTACTAAAAGCTAGCTTTCTCTGCATTCATGAACCCACGGAGTAAATAGTAAACGGACACTTAAAAAGTTACATTACTTGAATGATTGTAATTACTGTATGTTGTTTCATGTGAAGGGCAGTGATTGTTTCAAAGTATATTCTTCTTTCCCTCCCTTCTCATTCTCTCTCCCTTCCTCCTTCAACTCCCTCTCTTCTTTTTTTCCCTCCCCCCTCCCTTCTTTCTCTCAACTCACTCTCTTGCTCCCTTCTTTCACTCCTTTCTTTCCCTCCCCACTTTTCTCTTCTCTCTCTCTCCCTTCTTTCCTTTCCCTCCCTTTTCTCCCCTCCCCTTCTTTTCTCTCCCTTCTCTCAGGGAGAAAATGGTATGAGATGCATGCAATTCAACCCACCTGTATGCAAGTGTTTTGTTAGCCCATTTTCTTTTGAATTGTTATGAAAAAAAAAAAACAATTTTACACACTGACCCAAAAAAATATTGAGGGGAAAAAAGGCCTTAAACCTTTGGGGGGGGGCAGCAGAATTTTGAGTGCCTAGGGCAGCACAAAACCTAAATACGCCACTGTTTTAACCCCTTAAGGCATTGCGACATTTATATACACATCGTACGGTACTTTGCTTATTGTACCACACAACGTATATATACGTCTGAGCTGTAGGAAGCTGGAGTTTGGAAACAGAACATGATCACCGTCTGTAACGATGTAACGATAATCTGCTGGTGCCAGCCGGTGGCGGGTGGGCGGTCCAGCAGCAGAGGAGGGGAGGATAGGGGGAGGGAGGGAGTGGGATGGCCCTACGCTACAAAAAAATTAATAATAAAGGGAGGGAGGGATGGGGAGCTTCACTACAGAAAAACAGTGGGGTGGTAGTTGGAGGGACTGCTTCACTACAGAACATTTTAATAAAAAAAAAATATTTAAATATATTGGGGTTGGAGGGTAAGGGGGATTCCACACTGCAGCAAATAGAATTGTTTTAAAAAAAATGTATTAATAAAAAAAATCTTTATATTGGCAGACTGTCTGCCAGTACCTAAGATGCTGGTGACCAGTGGGGTTTGAAAGAGGAAAGAAAGCTGTTTGGGACCAATCGAGTAGGGATCAGGGGGTGGTAAGTGTCAGGTGGGAGGGTAATCTCTACACTAAAGCTAAAATTAACCCTACAAGCTACCTGATTAACCCCTTCCCTGCTGGGAATAATAACAGTGTGGTGTGCAGCTGCAATTAGCAGCCTTTTAATTAACAAAAAGCAATGACAAAGCCATGTATGTCTGCTATTTATGAACAAAGAGGATCCCAGAGAAGCTCTTACAATCATTTGTGCCATGATTGCACAAGCGTTATGTAAATAATTTCAGTGAGAAGTTTGTGAAAAAGTTAATGATTTTTTTTTATATGATCGCATTTGGCGGTGAAATGGTGGCATAAAATATACCAATATGGGCCTAGATCAATACCTTGGGCTGTCTTACAAAAAAAAATAGTTTTGACAGGTAAATAAAAAAAAAACAAGGCTCTATAAATATAAATTTAAATGGAGTGATAGCAAAAAAGCTAAAAATTCTCTGGTATTTTGGGCAAGTTCTTCTCTGAAAGTTCCAGTAGTGAAGGGATTAAGAATGGGATTAAGAATACATAGAACATATTCTGCTATGTGCAGAACATTGGATTATTAGATATGCAATATTATCTTCTTCTGTCGCGCTTTTAAATAACCATGATAGTGTTTGCAAGGCTTATGTTGTTTTTTTAAACTGTTTCGGCTTCATTGAAGTTTATGGGAGAAAATGATTTTGCATTTGCAACTTCTCAAAATCTATTTGTTACTGCGACTTTGCGAACACAAGAGCACAAACTTTTTACTTTCAACTCATAATACGAGCATAAATCTCCAAGCCGAAAATAAATTATAGTTTTAATGCTGAAATTCAATCACAAATCTAGACCAAAGTAACTATTGGTACACGATTTGTAATAAAAGCTATTAGACTTTATAACATTTATATCATTTATATCTATTGGTTGGAGAAGAGAATTGATATAATAGGCAAAGTCAAATAAATAAAGGGATTTAATAAAGTTAAGAAAAAATGTATTACAGCCAAAGATCAATACTTAAACAATAGGACTTTATTGGAAGTTATAGGTGAGGTACTGTATTTGCATAAGTAGTGCAAACTCAAGAACTCTTTGGCAATCAATAAGCAAAGGTAAAAAAAAGTGTGTAATATTCTTCAATCAAATGTGTTAGGACATACTGTTTTCAGCCATTTTAGAATGTCTGATATAGACTATGTGTAAATGCATTATGCTGATAAATTTGATACAAATATATTTAAAAAGATTAAAAGGCAGGCTACAGCTTACTTTGCTGAATCAAAATCTATGATTTGGTTTCAAACGCTCAGCTTTGGTAATAATTTGCCTAAAATGGTATCAGACCCTGAAATAAAATAAATATTTCATAGCATTTGTAGTAGGATATAATTACCATATTGACATAAAAGTGCATTATAAATGTACAATCATAAAACTTTAATTTTACTTTACGGTCCCTTTAAATTGTCACGAAAGTGCATTATAAATGTGCAACAGTATATATATATTCTGTTGAATATTTTTTACAGCATGCTTATTTTTGCTAAATTACACTCGATGGCGTATGCACACTTGGTAGATGCAAGCGCATACAGCCTACTGAGTTAACTTTTTAGACTTTCCAGTTAAGCTTTTTTTATTAAAAAAACACACATAAAAATAAAAACACAAAGCAATATAACCATGGAAAGGCTTGTATAATTACAGAGGTTATTGCTTTGCTACAGGTTATAGATTTCTCATGTGATGAAAGGGTTACCTTTAATGACAGCTGATCAAGGACACATCATCTTACACTAACCCTGAGCTTGCCAACTAACATGAGTTCATTCATCCCTTCCTGATAATAAAATAAAGTAGATAATGACCCAACTACATATCATGTTATAAATGCCACACAAGGAAATTATAGTAATTATGTTCACTTTTTTTCCCTGGATCTTATTTTTTTTTATCATACAAACACCATTAGATGAAATCAGCCACTTTTGGGGACATTAAGGGCTAGATTACAAGTGGAGCTACCGATCACACGGTAACTCCTCTAGAAGTAAGCTTTTTTGCGTGCAACGGCTTTCGCTTGTATTGAAAGTAAACTGTTTTTGCACAGCGCTAACCCGATGCATGCAAAAAGCCAAAGTAAGAATATCTTGTACGCATTCATGTATTCCCCCCTAAAAGTCAATGGAACAAAAAAGTGGAAAAAAAGCACCCTACTCTCGCACTAACCCAACATGAAAATATGAATATTTCACATTCCAATATTCTTCACATAGAAGAATATGTTCTATTTATTCATAAATACATATTTCCACATATATCTGATGGCATTTTGGTACAATATATATATATATATATATATATAAACCAAAATTCTTTAAAATTATGGGGGAAGATAAAAAACTGAAATTAAAATCCTCAATTTTAAATCAATGTAAATATTTGCATAGGAAATTAGCACGTCTAGGCAAGATTCCCCACTTGCTCAGTTTTTTTTTTATTTTAAAAACTGAGAATTTGCATATCTAATTTGCATATATTACCCAGAATTTTCTTGTTCATTGGTAACATTGCATATTAAAAGCAAGCGGGGAATCTTGCCTAGACGTGATAATTTCCTATGCAAATATTTACATTGATAGATATATATATATACACACACACACCATTATATATAGGTATAGATATATACAGACATATATTGGAACATCTATTTATAGATACATAGAACATATTCTGCTATGCTCAGAACATTGGGATGTGAAATATTTACAGTAAATACACAGTATAACACTTTATTAAATATGAATATTGCATAAATACACAACACACAGGAGAAAGGGTAGGATGCTCCAGCTTGACGGACTGTGGCGGTCTTCTGCGCTATCACATGATGGGCAACAGCCAGTGAGGGTGCACGTAGGGAACACATCCCTGTAGAGACGTGAGCAATTGATAGCAGACACAAGGATTCCCGGCACTCCAATGTAGGTAAAAACGATCCTTTATTAGCAAGAATATAAAAACACAAAAGCGAGCGTAGCCCTATAAAAACAATCCGGAAAAGAGGGGAACCAAGACCCCCTAGTACATTAGACGTGTTTCATGCCGCTAGGGCACTTGTTCACTGATCGGGAACAGGGGGATGGTAGACCTTAGTATATAGGTGTAAGGAACCAATTATAACATGTGTTCACATAACTGATTTAACCCCATATGTCCCTTAAAAATGTGTGAAAACCAAGTGTTACTGCTTAGAGAGAAAAATCAGCATTAGGTATCAAATACATAGATAATATTTCCAACAAAATTAAAACAAAGGAACAAACATATATATACACACACATATATATATATATATACATATATATATCTATATATATATATATATATACATATAGATAGATAGATAGATAGATAGATAGAATAAATCTATTGTGTACACTTTTGAATATGTTTCAGTACTAATAATCTCTAAATAATAAATAATATGCTGCCTACTTATTAACTCTTAATGAACAGATTGACATCCATTCTGGAATTTGAAACTAAAGGTACCGTAGTTTTTAGGTGGAAAATCCAAGACTTCTCTTTCATCCAATTTGGCTTCTTTGTTAACCCCTCTGGGGTACCTAGGTATAAAATCTATTCCCGGCACTCTAAGAAGAGAACTATCCGAGTTGTGATGATATCTAAAATGTTTAGCTATAGGCGTTTTAGACTCTGGATCTTCAATGGACCTGATATGTTCTAAAAACCTGTCTATGAGAGATCTTTTTGTGAGACCTGTATACTGAATATTACAGCCCAAGCAGGTTAATACATACACCACATGAGTAGTGTTGCAATTAATAAAATAGTGAATATCAAACTCTTTGTTTAACACTTCAGACTTAAATTTATTTCCCTGTGTTACATATGAGCATGTTTTGCATCTAGAAACGCAACAACATTTAAAGCATCCCTTTCTTTTTCACAACCATGTACTGGATTGAACCCTAGGTAACATTGAAGGAGATAATATATTTCTAAGGGTCTTCGCTTTTCTTGAAACAAATCTTCAGCCTCCTTTGACAATCTCATTTAATGTTGCATCATTCTGTAGTATGGGGAGATGTTGCTTGATTAAATTACAAATTTTGTTATATTCTTTACTGTATGATGTTATAAAAGTAAGGGATGTTTGATATTTTCTATTTGTATCTTTTTGTGTTGTTTTTTTTGTATTTGAGAAGCTTGATCAACCTAATTTTTAGCTTGTGTTAGTATTTTTGGGGAGTAACCGCGTTGTTGTAATCTCTGTATAGTGTTGGTTGCATTTTGTTCATAAACTACAGGATTTGAACAATTACGTTTAACTCTGATGAGTTGGCTTTTGGGAATAGATTTTAAAAGGTGAGGTGGATGACAGTAATGGTAATTTAAGATGGTATTACCTGCCATTGTTTTGCGATACAATTCGATTTCAATAAGACAATTGTGTGGTTTAATAGTTACATCCAAAAAATTTAGTTTTGCTCTATTAATTTCAATTGTAAATTGAAGATTCAAATTGTTCTTTTGTGTATAGGAATGGAACTTTTTAATGGATTCATCATTGCCGTCCCAGATAAGGACCAAATCATCAATATAGCGCCCGTAATAAATAATATTTTGACGGAAGGGATTCATATCTCCAAAGATGTGGAAGAGCTCCCACCAACCTAAAAAAAGGTTGACGTAGGAGGGCGCCAATTTGGCGCCCATAGCTGTTCCACACCTTTTGGAGATAAAACTTACCTTCAAATAAAAAATAATTGTGGGTCAGTAAATATTCAATGGCCATTAACAGGAAGACAATGGTGACTTTATCATAGTTAGACCTGTGTCTTAGAAAAAATTCTATGGCTTGTAATCCTTTATCGTGAGGAATAGACGTATAAAGCGAGGATACGTCCAGAGACAAAAGTGTATAGTTTGAACTTCATGGTATTTTTTGAATTTGTTGTATGAAGGAAGTGGTGTCCTGTATGTAGCCGTAGTGTCAAAACAAGAGGCTGTAGAAAAGAATCAACCAACTCTGAAAGAGGTTCATTGGAGAACCAATGCTAGCCACAATGGGGCGGCCAGGAGGATTCAATGGATTCTTGTGAATCTTTGGGAAATAGTGAAAGATGGCTACAATGGGCCAATTGAGTACAAGATAATCAGACATGTTAGATGTAATAATCCCATTAACTAAGCCATATCTCACTATTTCCTGAAGAATATGTTTGAATTCCTTAGTGGGATTAAAGGGCAAAACCAAGTAGGTATTTTATATCAGATAATTGGCGTAAAACCTCTGATATATAATCACAACGATTCAAAATGACTAAATTGCCTCATTTATCAGAATCGCGTATTACTATATCGTTATTGGATGGCAAATTCTTTAATGCCTTATTGTCTGATAGGGAAAGGTTATTTCTAAAGCTGTTCTTAGTTTTTTTATCTGATATAGTGGAGCTTTCCTTTAGTTGTAGATCCAACTTAATTAGTTTGGTTTCAATTGTTTGTTGAAAGATATCTAAAGTGTTGCATCTAGCTTGTACAGGATATAATTTGCTCCTATTCCTTAATTTTGAGAGGTCAATGTCGGATACAGAGGGACCATGTCTAGTTGTATTAGTGGCATATAGATCCTCCATATCCCTTATGCAACAGTTTTCTTCAAATGTCAAACTATCTATACCATTACTGCTAGTAATGTCAGAGGAAATAGGACTCTGTCCCTCAAGATCTAGATTTGTCTCTACAGAATCAGCAATGTTTTTAAAAAAAATGTTTTTTTAGGGTAAGAGATCTTATAAATGTATTCAAATCTAGTATGGTTTGAAATAAATTGAAATGAAAAGATGGAGAGAAACTAAATCCTCTTAAAAGAACATTCATTTCATCTTTACTCAATACATGATTTGATAAATTAATCTCATTTTTTGTAGATATTTGTGGGTCTGTTTCTTTCTTATTCTCTGTGGATATTTGTGGGGGGGGGGGGTTCTGTATCTACTGCAGTGCCTGTTTTTGCCCTCTACGTGTTCTTTTCTTTTCATTTTTAAAATGGGATGTGGTAAGCCTAACTCGTTTTTTCACTGTTCTTCGGTATAAACAGTAGGTGTATGCAATACTGATGGTTGGTTGGTGTGTGAGTTAGTGTTGTTATGCATTTCTGAAGCTGAATTGCTATCTGAAGTTTCGTAGTCATATTCAGTATCACTAAATGATACTTTCTTATCTTGTTTAAATTTTCTAAATCTGGATTTCCTATCCTTATCATTTTTGGAGTTTAGAACTCTTTGTGACCAAAGATAAACATTTTTGGAATCATAATCCATTTTGTCCCTATTTCATTTTTGTACTTTAAATTCCCATAGCTTTTTTTGAAAATGTAGCATATTTATTTATTTTTTTAAACGTAGCATACTTAGTTTTAACTGGTTGTCAGAGACTAAAATCTGGTTCTGTTTGTAATGATTTAAGTTCCTCTTGGATATCCTGCATTTGTCTAATTAAAGCTAATCTTTGTTTTCTTTTACATTCAACTAGAATATCCATAAGTGTTGGGAACATTAACGGCTAGATTATGAGTTTTGTCGGTAAAGCCGTGCGGTGCTAACAAGCCTTTTTTTCCAGCGCTCACTTAAGACAACGCTGGTTTTACAAGTTTTCTGAATGGCTGCGTTAGCCTCAGAAAAGTGAGCGTTGAGCAAATTTAGCTCCACATCTCACTGTAATAACAGCGTTGCTTAAGTCAGCGGTGAGCTGGCTAAAACCTGGGGCTGAGCTGGCTGTAAAAAAACCTAAAACCTGCAAAAAAGCAGCGTTCAGCTCCAAACGCAGCCCCATTGTTTCCTATGGGGAAATGAAATTTATGTCTGCACCTAACATGAACCCCGAGTCTAAACACCCCTAATCTTATACTTATTAACCCCTAATCCGCTGCCCCCGACATTGTCGACACCTACATTATATTATTAACTCCTAATCTGCCACTCCGGACACCGCCGCCACCTACATTATACTTATGAACCCCTAATCTGCTGCCCCCAACATCGCTGACACCTACATTATATTTATTATCCCCTAATCTGCCACCCCCAATGTCACCACAACCTAACTACACTTATTAACCCATAATCTGCCGACCGGACATCACCGCCACTTATGTCGCCGCTACTATAATAAAGTTATTAACCCCTAAACCTAAGTCTAACCCTAACCCTAACACCCCCCTAATTTAAATATAATTTAAATACATATAAATAAAATAACTACAATTAAATAAATTAATCCAATTTAAAACTAAATACTTACCTGTAAAATAAACCATAAGATAGCTACAATATAACTAATAGTTACATTGTAGCTATTTTAGGATTTATTTTTATTTTACATTATTAACCTCTAATCTGCCTGCCCTAACATCGCCGACACCTATGTCGCCGCTACTATAATAAAGTTATTAACCCCTAAACCTAAGTCTAACCCTAACCCTAACACCCCCCTAATTTAAATACATATAAATAAAATAACTACAATTAAATAAATTAATCCAATTTAAAACTAAATACTTACCTGTAAAATAAACCATAAGATAGCTACAATATAACTAATAGTTACATTGTAGCTATTTTAGGATTTATTTTTATTTTACAGGCAACTTTGTATTTATTTTAACTAGGCACAATAGTTATTAAATAGTTATTAACTATTTAATAGCTACCTAGCTAAAATAAATACAAAAGTACCTGTAAAATAAATCCTAACCTAAGTTACAATTACACCTAACACTACACTATCGGTAAATAAATTACCTAAACTACCTACAATTAAATACAATAAACTAAATTACGGAAAAAAAAAAAAATTACAGAAAATTAAAAAAAATAAAAGTTTAAACTAATTACACCTAATCTAATCCCCCTAATAAAATAAAAAAGCCCCCCAAAATAAAAAAATCCCTACCCTACACTAAATTACAAATAGTCCTTAAAAGGGCCTTTTGTGGGGAATTGCCCCAAAGTAACCAGCTCTTTTACCAGCCCTTAAAAGGGCTTTTTGCGGGGCATTGCCCCAAAGTAATCAGCTCTTTTACCTGTAAAAAAAAAAAAAGAATACCCCCCAACATTACAACCCACCACCCACACACCCCTACTCTAAAACCCACCCGATCCCCCCTTAAATAAACCTAACACTACCCCATTTAAGATCACCCTACCTTGAGCCGTCTTCACCCAGCCGGGCACCACTGGTCATCCGATAGGGCAGAAGAGGACATCCGGACTGGAAGACATCTTCATCCAAGCGGCATCTTCTATCTTCATCCATCCGACGAGGACCGGCTCCATCTTGAAGACCTCTGGCACGGAACATCCTTCTCGGCCGACGACTACCCGACGAATGGCTGGTCCTTTGAATGATAGGATTCTATCAGCCAATCAGAATTAAGGTAGGAAAAATCTGATTGGTTCAAGATGGAGCCGGTCCTCGTCGGATGGATGAAGATAGAAGATGCCGCTTGGATGAAGATGTCTTCCGGTCCAGATATCCTCTTCTGCCCGGATAGGATGAAGACTTCTGCCGGTCCGGATGTCCTCTTCTGCCCCATCGGATGACCAGTGGTGCCCGGCTGGGTGAAGATGGCTCAAGGTAGGGTGATCTTCAATGGGGTAGTGTTAGGTTTATTTAAGGGGGGATCAGGTGGGTTTTAGAGTAGGGGTGTGTGGGTGGTGGGTTGTAATGTTGGGGGGGGTATTGTATTCTTTTTTTACAGGTAAAAGAGCTGGTTACTTTGGGGCAATGCCCCGCAAAAGGCCCTTTTAAGGGCTATTTGTAATTTAGTGTAGGGTAGGGAATTTTATTATTTTGGGGGGCTTTTTTATTTTATTAGGGGGATTAGATTAGGTGTAATTAGTTTAAACTTCTTTAAAAAAAAATTATTTACTGTAAAAATTTTTTTTCGTAATTTAGTTTATTGTATTTAATTGTAATTAATTGTAGGTAGTTTAGGTAATTTATTTAATGATATTGTAGTGTTAGGTGTAATTGTAACTTAGGTTAGGATTTATTTTACAGGTACTTTTGTATTTATTTTAGCTAGGTAGCTATTAAATTGTTAATAACTATTTAATAACTATTGTGCTAGTTAAAATAAACACAAAGTTGCCTGTAAAATAAAAATAAATCATAAAATAGCTACAATGTAACTATTAGTTATATTGTAGTTATCTTATGGCTTATTTTACAAGTATTTAGTTTTAAATAGGATTAATTTATTTAATTGTAGTTATTTTATTTAGATGCATTTAAATTATATTTAAATTAGGGGGGTGTTAGGGTTAGGGTTAGACTTAGGTTTAGGGGTTAATAACTTTATTATAGTAGCAGCGACGTTGGTGGTGGCAGATTAGAGGTTAATAAAAATTAACTAGCGTTTGCGAGGTGGGAGTGCGGTGGTTTAGGGGTTAATACATTTATTAAAGTGGCAGCGATGTCCGGTCGGCAGATTATGGGTTAATAAGTGTAGTTAGGTTGCGGCGACGTTGGGGGTGGCAGATTAGGGGTTAATAAATATAATGTAGGTGCCGGCGATGTTGGGGGCAGCAGATTAGGGGTTCATAAGTATAATGTGGGTGGCGGCGGTGTCCGGAGCGGCAGAGTAGGGGTTAATAATATAATGTAGGTGGCTACGATGTCGGGGGCAGCGTATCAGGGGTTAATAAGTGTAAGATTAGGGGTGTTTAGACTCGGGGTTCATGTTAGGGTGTTAGGTGCAGACATAAATTTAATTTCCCCATAGGAAACAATGGGGCTGCGTTAGGAGCTGAACGCTGCTTTTTTGCAGGTGTTAGGTTTTTTTACAGCCAGCTCAGCCCAATTGTTTCCTATGGGGAAATCGTGCACGAGCACGTTTTAGCCAGCTCACCGCTGACTTAAGCAACGCTGGTATTACAGTGAGATGTGGAGCTAAATTTGCTCAACGCTCACTTTTCTGAGGCTAACGCAGCCATTCAGAAAACTTGTAATACCAGCATTGTCTTAAGTGAGCTCTGGAAAAAAAAGGCTTGTTAGCACCGCACGGCTTTACTGACAAAACTCGTAATCTAGCCGTTAGTTTGTGCAGCATTCCACTTATCAATAAATTCTAAATATGTTACATGAAAGGATGGAAATTTATTGATTCTTAAGCCTCTGGGTATGTGCTCCTTCTGTTGATAGATAAGGACAGTTTTTATATCCATCTCTAATCTAATATCTTTTTTTCTCAAGTTATCCATTTGTGTAAATAGGCTGTCCAAATTATGTTCAGCATCTTTTAGCCAGGTTTGTAATGTATCAGTTGAGGTATCCAGAGTCTTAGTCAAACATAAAGCACTCAGTTTGTTCTTGATCCATATCCATAATTTTGAAAAAGAAAGTCTCAAATATTAAACCAAAATGAAATCACTCAAAGTCCAAAGAAATAGTATAAACAGTATAAAGCAAAAGTCAAATTGTAGTGATTTATCAAATCATTCAAACTGTCAGTTTTCAGTCAGCACAATTTAAAGCGCACACGTCAATCTGTCAAACATGTGTTTTGTTAGTACCCCACACAGGGATGCCAATTTGTGTCATCTATAGACTTGTGTACAGAAAAGAGACGTGGCGGTCTTCAGTGCTAAAACCAGGCTGATAAAAGATTCTTAGTTTTCTATTATAAAAGTATATATGTTAATAGTCCACTGAGAGTTCGAGTATAGTAGTGTATCAAATCTTTCAAGATGTCAAACTTTAGTTAGCACATATTACAGCACACACGTAAATCCGTCAGTTTTATATGTTATTAGTAACCCACACAGGGATATCAGTAGTATTCTGTCAGTAGTAGACAGAATGAACGTAACGATCTTCCGTGCTAACACCAGGCTGATAGATGTAATGAAACATTCCAGTTTATGAATACATAGGTTAACAGTCCATAGATTTAATGCGTAGATAGAAACGCATGCAACCAAAGCAGGAAGGGATGTCAATTAGTAAGCAGTTCATATGTACTTGTAGTAAAAGGGCTACCGCTATCAATGCAAACAATAGTATAGGTCTGTGGTTTTCAGATAGCGCTATGTATGTTGCACACAGTTCAGGAATATAAAGCAAAGAGCAACAAGCTTCCAATTGTCGAAGCGAGCCACTTACCCTCCAACAGCAAACGATACACAACACACAGGAAAAAGGGTAGGATGCTCCAACTTGACGGACCGTGGTGGTCTTCTGCGCTATCACATGGCGGGCAACAGCCAGTGAGGGTGCACGTATGGAACACGTCCCTGTAGAGACGTGAGCAATTGATAGCAGACACAAGGACTCCTGGCACTCCAATGTAGGTAAAAACGATCCTTTATTAGCAAGAATATAAAAACACAAAAGCGAGTGGTAGCCCTATAAAAACAATCCGGACAAGAAGGGAACCAAGACCCCCTAGTACATCAGACGCATTTCATGCCGCTAGGGCACTTGTTCACCGATAGGGAACAGGGGGATGGTAGACCTTAGTATATAGGTGTAAGGAACCAATCATAACATGTGTTCACAGAATTGATTTAACCCCATATGTCCCTTAAAAATGTGTGAAAACCAAGTGTCACTGCTTAGAGAAAAAAAATCAGCATTAGGTATTAAATACAGAGATATTTCCAACAAAGTGAAAACAAAGGTATATATATACACACACACATATATATCTACATCTATATATCTATCTCTCTATATATATATATATATATATATATATATATATATATATATATATATATATATATATATATATATATATATATATATATATATAAAATAAATCTTCTATTGTGTACACTTTTGAATATGTTTCAGTACTAATAATATCTAAATAATAAATAATATGCTGCCTACTTATTAACTCTTAATGAACAGATTGACATCCATTCTGGAGTTTAAACCTAAAGACTTCTCTTTCATCCAATTTGGCTTCTCTGTTACCCCCTCTGGGGTACCTAGGTCTAAAATCTATTCCCTGCACTCTAAGAAGAGAACTATCTGAGCATAAATATGCTTTTACATTTTTTTCATCTACTTAACTGCAAAGAGCTCCAATGCTCTTATATACAGTATATATGTCTATATGTTTGTACAAATGTATTTATGTGCTTAAATGTGTATATATGTCTGTAAATATATAAATTAATCTGTACACACACACACACACACATATATATATATATATATATATATATACACACACACACATATATATATATATATATATATATATATATATATATATATCATCTTTAGAAATGTATATGTATGTATCTCAATGTTAAAGCCCTTTGCCTGTTCCCCCCCCCAACACCTGAGACCTCATATCTTTCAGCCATTAAAACGTTTTTGTGCAATATATTTTTTTTTAATAATTTTTATTAGATGATATTATGAGTGTAGTTGTACTTTGTAATGTATTTTTTATGACACTTTTTTGTTTGACAAAACAGTTAAACAGAGCTCTGAGTACGCGGTAATCATTCTAGCATAAATCGTCATTAATTTCAACTTGTAATACAAACGGTAAACCCGCCGCGCGCTAACACCCAAGATAAACCCCTTTTCGCTTGCGCATAACCGTTAGCCATCCACTCATAATCTGGCCCTAAATAAATTGTTCCCGTCCACAATACCAAAAAAAATCCTACAGCTAGAGACTGACAGAACAAAGACAGATGGATAGAACAAAAAAAAATTTAAATTCATAAGACTGACAGACAGACAAAATGGTAAACAGAGAGAAAAAAAATGAGAAAGACAGATAAGAAGGCAAACAGACATGCAAGCAGTAAGTCACGATTTATCAAGCAGCGGTCGTTAGACCGCTGCTTCCCTACCCTCTTCTCCACCTCTTAGGTGGAGAATTTCAATCTCCCCAGTCTCATTGGACCGGGGAGATTGACATCTCCTGCCCGTGCCTGATTGGCTGTGCACGGGCAGAGGGTGGGATTGCACAAGAGCGCAAAATAGCGCTCGTCTGCAATGCTGAATTCCGCCAGCAGATTGCTGCCAGCTAGAGGCAAGCTGGGGTGGACAGGGGCAAATATGTACGCACGCGTCCGCCCTTGCTTGATAAATCTAGCCCAATATGATAGATTCAACAGGAAGAGATACAGGAAACCAAATATCTTTGGTGGAAAAGCAATGGGGATAGATTCAGACAGAAAAAAAGGTCAAACAAGCAGACAAATCAATAGAGTCAGATAGACAGACATAAGAGCTTTAAAGTTTAACAATACATTCTCAATCTTGTTGGGGCGTTTATTTATTTAAAGGGACATGAAATCCAATTTTTTTTTCTTTCTTGATTCAGATAAAGCTTTATTAGATATAGATTTGCTTTATTTTCTTGGTATACTTTGTTGAAAAAGCAGCAATGCACTACCGGGAGCTAGTTAACGCATTGGGTTAGCCAATAACATGAGGCATATATGTGCAGCCACCAATCAGCAGCTCCTGAGCCTACCTAGGTATCCTTTTTCAACAAGGGAAACCAAGACAACAAAACAAATGATATAATAGAAGAAAAATGAAAAGTTGTTTGTATTTACATCCTCTATCTGAATCATGAAAAAAATGGGTTTCATGCCCCTTTAACTACCGGGAATTTCAGATAAAAACTTAGCAAAAATGTTAAAAATTCTCTAGTACTTTTGGCCATCACCCTGTTTAAACAGAAATAGAGCTTTTTTATTTACCTATGAAAACTATATATAAATATATAAGTAGACAACCCAAGTTATTGATCTAGGCCCATTTAGTTAAAGTTGATGCCACTATTTGGCCACCAGATACGATCAAATAAAATTAAAAAAAATTTAATTTTTCACATACTTTGGGTTTCTCACTGAAATTATTTGCAAAAAAACATCTGCAGTCATATGACAAATGGTTATAGAAGCTTTTCTGGAATCCCCTTTGGTTAGAAATAGCAGACTTGCATGGCATTGCCATTGCTTTTTGGCAATTAGAATGTTGCTAAATTGCAGCTGTGCAACTTCCTTGAAATTCCTGGAAGTTAAGAGGTTAATCAGTTAGCTTGTAAGGTTAATTTTTGATGTATAGTAGAGATTACCCTCCCACCTGAAACCTCCCACCCTCTGATCCCTGCCAAAAACCTCTCTCCCCTCCCTCAACCTCCACTGGTCACCACCATCTTTTGGTACTGACAGTATGCAGTTTAGGGCTTTTTTTCCCTCACAGTGTACTGATCCCTCCTCAACCATTCCACCTCTCTGATCCCCCCAAACAGCTCTGTAACCCTCCCCCCTCCTACAAATGGTGGCCACCTTAGGTACTGGCAGCTGTGTGCCAGTACCCAGTTTATGGTTTTTTTTATTATAATTTTTTATTTATTTCATAATTTATTGTTTTTTTCTGTAGTGGAGTGGTGCCCCCTACCTCCCCCCTCCCTGCGATTATTAATTAGGGAGCCCCCCTTAAAATTCCCCTGTTGCCGTAGTGTAACTTCCCTATTGCTTCCTTAAAAAAAAAAACAAAAAAAACATACTGTAGCTTAGGATTCCCTCCCTGTTACCCATACGTAGACAGATGCCTGCAGCTCAGGAACAGCAGCTCTCGGCTGTCACTTTACAGCCGAGGCTGCTGTCTCTTCCTTAAGCTGTAACGTATATACATTTTTCCCATCCGATATGGGAAATCTTAGATAATCTGGTCCTTAATGCACTCCTGCACCTCTCCAAAAAGGATATTATTTACCTGTGGGGCAATGAGGATCAAACATACATACATAATTATGCACACATACCTACATACACATTTATACATACACACATACTAATCCACAGACATATATATGCGCCTTTGAGCCATTACCAGTGGCACCTTGTCACACACCATATCCCTTTATATCACTGTTAAAAAATTTTATTAATTGAATATATACAGGTATATATATATATATATATATAGATAGATAGATAGATAGATAGATAGATAGATAGATAGAAATAAATACATATCTATTTAAAAATGCAAAGAACATTTTCTTCTAAGTGAAGAACATTGGAATGTAAAATATTTATATTCAAAACACAGTAATATATATATATATATATATACACACATACATACACACACACAAATATATGTACAAAAAAAAATACATACATATATATATGTATTTTTTGTACATATATTTGTGTGTGTGTATATATATATATATATATATATATATATATATATATATATATATATATATATATATATATATATATATATATATATATATATATATATATATATACACACACACACACACACATACATACACACACATACATATACATTATAGCCTTTTCCAGTCAAATACCTTTCCATATACCATATCACTTTTAACCCTAAAAAACAAATATTAATATGATTTTTTTTCCATCGGGAAGTGTATATATGAGTGTTATAGTTTATTTTAATATGTTTATGATGTGTTTTGTGAACATTTATTTTAATCCTTAAACTCCAGTCGCAGAAATACTTTGAGGGCAAATTTTGTTTGCTCTCGAGAGCAACCATTCACTTTAAACTTGTAATATGCACGTTAGCGTGGTTGCAATATTGCTTATCACGTCCTGCGCTATTATAAGAGCGCCACTACAAAGTGTGCTTACACTGCTTGGATATAACTGTTGTCCATGAATAATAAGCTCTTATATATTTTTGTGTATTGTATTCAAATCTGATATAGAAAAGTATTATACATTAAATTTACAAAAAATAAAAAGTGATAAAACATGCTAGTTGCTGGAGAAATGCTAAACACTGCAAACGCCTAGGTAAATATTACAATATCCTCAGTTACATATTATATTCATATTAATCTGCATCACAATGAATCAATATAATCAATAATAAATCTTTAAGGCATTAAAGGGACATTCCAGCCAAAAATTTACTTTACATGGATTCATTGTAGTTTTGAATAGAAGCATTTTTGTAATATATATGCATTAGCAAAAATGCTTCTAATAAAAGCTATAGCTGTTTCAAAAGTGTATTTAAGTATGCTCCGTGCACCAGCATTTTAAACACAGCACTTGCTCAGAGAGCCTAAGGTGCTTTTAACATCTGGTAATGACTCAATTTGTTAAGTGCTGACATGATACAAGCCCCACTGATGATCTAAACAACTGCAGTATTTAAATTGCCGGTGCTGTGAGAATATCTATTTATACTTCACGTGCACATGCAGAGAAAATGTTAACACTAAAACAGTGATAACTTTTACTAGAATAATTTTTGCCAATACATCTATATTGCAAATTTGTTTCTATTCAAAGATGTAATTCATCTATGTGCATTTAAATTTTGACCGGAATGTTCCTTTAAGCAATGAGAGACCATTAAATGTAATTAATCATGGTCTTTGATGTTAATGAATAACTGTTGGCCTTAAGCAAATCAATCATTGTCCGAATTAGGCTGCATGATAAATATAGGCATCTAGCATGAAAGTTCCTGATAGCTGAAGAAGCCAAAAGAAAATGTCCATCAAAAGACTGGAGACTTTAATGTTCCCCTACAACTAGTAGCCATCTGTACATCAAAGCTAGTTTGTAGTGTAGAGAGTTATCAACTTGCACATACATGTGTGATTTGGCAGATGTAGGCTAAACCTGATGTCTTCCCCCCCAAGGATGAAAGTACCTGTCACATTACTTAACTAGCCAATCAAAATATATTATGGCTGACTACCTGGTTGAAGACTTCAAAGGTGCCCATATAATCACGATTGTAGGCAACCTGTCAGGATCAAATACAACAAACTGAGTAATAAATAACCCATAATTTCTTTTTTATATATATATATATATATATATATATATATATATATATTCATATTCCAATGCATTCACTATGAATGTCACACTTGATATTTTAGTTAAGGAATATCCAACAGATATTTGCCTCATTTGTGCCATTTTGGTATATATTGTTTATAAAAAGAATCCATCTCTGTGTATCTCTGCTTCTAATAACTAGTTTTCTATTTTCAATCGCCTAGCATTTTAGAACATTAAAATTTGTTTATGATGTTGAAGAAATTGATCTGCAACAGAGATTTTTTTTTTTTATTATTTAAGTCATTCTTGAGTCATACCTAGGGTGCGTGTTGAAATACTACTCGATATTTTGGACAATTGCAGTTTAGTCAGGAAACTAAATTTTTGGTTGTGCAGTTAATGTAAATAGTTTACTTATGTTTGACACCAAATCTGTCCACGTTATCTGTCTTTTTAATCATATGTTGGCATATCCGAGAACGGCTACAAGCTAAAAAACGGTTTGTGCTTTGCTAGAAGATCAAAATGGCTACTAACAAAAGTATCTTTAACATTGTACCTATTTCTAAAAGTTATTTGTTTTTGAGATAGTTTAAATAAACATCAGATTTGAAATCGTGTCACTGTGGTTTTTTTTTACTATATGTCTCACTTTATTTAATTTACAGTTATATGTAGTTATGGATCTCACTAAATCTGTGGAATGTGTTTTTTTCCCTCTTCGGAGTTAAAGGATCCTTTCTATCAGTTTTTAATTCACTAACATTGACCTAGCCAATATTTTTGCAGAGTAACCTGTTTCTAATATATTTATATTAATATGTTCTTTTATAGCTCTTGATTGCAGGAACCAAACTGCCTAAAAATGGTATTTAATTTCAGATGGGTAGTTACTTTAAACACAGAAAATGTAAAGGGCTAGCTTTAGAAGTTTGTAAGATATATAAATGTATGGTGGTGCTATCAGAAATGCTTTGTCACACCTACAGCTAAAGTCATTAAAACATATTAAATAGTGCTCCTTTAGTAAAAAGAAATTGGTCAAATTGAAATAAACATAAAAAGAAATAGATTGTGTTAAAAAACAGCAAACAACTTACTTGTTTTCTTGCAAAATAAGCACCAATTTTCATATAACTGCATGTAATAGACACTACTATAAAGAAGAATATGCACAGATACTGATCTAAAAAATCCAGTATAAAACCTTTTAAAAACTTACTTAGAAGCTCCCAGTTTATCACTGTTGATAAGGTTAGGCTGGGGCACCCAGTGAAAGGGGCTGTGAGAGCAGAAAGAGCAGACACTCGCCCATCACCCCTTCCCTGCATATGAAAATATAGAATACACAAACAATAGCAGCAATAATCTGTAGACCTGGGTCTGCATCTGATACTTTGGGGCTTGCTTAGGAATCTTAAAATCAGCACAATGTTTTAAAAAAATAAGCAAAACTATACATTATTACAAAAACACTCCCAGATTGGCTTTAAAAATGGATCATCTACAAAACATTTATGCAAAGAAAAATCTAGCGTGTAATGTCCCTTTAAGAATTCTCAGTCTAGCCCTGCCCTCAGTGAGATAAGGAAGCTACCACTACAAAACTTGTGTCATGGTGAAAGTAGTTTTGTAGCAAAAGTCCTATACTGAAGGCCCCTCCTCCTTGTAGGGCTGTGACAGGAAGTAAGGAACCCTGCACAAATGAAGTTCAAAAAGTAATAAAGATTAAAATCCTTTTAAAGTGTTGAATAATACATATTGCAATGAAAGTCTTTAATGATTCAGATAGAGCATGCAATGTTAAGCAACTTTCTAATTTACTTCTTTTTTTTCTTGCTATCTTTATTTAAAAGCAGGAATGTAAAGCTTAGGAGCTGGCCCATTTTTGGTCCAGAACCTGGGTTACACTTGCTTATTGGTTAGCCAAATGTAGTCACCAATAAGCAAGCGCTATCCAGGGTGCTGAACCTAAAATGGGCTGGCTCCTAAGCTTTACATTCCTGCTTTTATAATAAAGATACCAAAAGAACGAAGAAAAATTGATAATATGATTAAATTAGAAAGTTGCTTAAATTGCATGCTCTATCTGAATCATGAAAGAAAAAAAATTGTGTTTAGTATCCCTTTAAGTTAAAGGGACAGTATACTATAATATAGTTTTTCCCTTAAAGGGCCATGATACCCACATTTTTTCTTTCATGATTTAGAAAGAGAATGCATTTTTAAACATCTTTCTAATTTACTTCTATTATCTAATTTGTTTTATTCTCTTGATATTCTTTGCTGAAAAGCATATCTAGATATGCTTAGTAGCTGCTGATTGATTGCTGCACATAGAAGTCTCATGTGATTGGCTCACCCATGTGCATTGTTTTTTCTTCAAATAAGGATATCTCAAAAATGAAGCAAAATAAATAATAGAAGTAAATTGTAATGTTGTTTAAATTTGTATGTTCTATCTGAATCATGAAAGAAAGATTTTGGGTTTAGTGGCCCTTTAATGTGTTTCCAATTACTTTTTTACCAGCTGCAGATTATAAAATGTATGAGATTTGCTTTTTTAAGACTTATTTGTGTATATTAATTAGCTGATTTTGTGTTTTGAAGCCACAACCTAATAAAATGGGTTGAGCTGGTAGGTATAATCAGATCTCATTACTGTATAACATTATGTACATATACCTGCTTTTTTATCTTATATCTGTCCATAAACCAATCACCAGTACTTGGAGAGAACAAATGGAAAAATTAACATTTTATTACCTTATTTCTTCTATAACCCACTGGAAGTGTAATTTCTTATACTGGCTGTGTTTATAAAGTATTCTTTTTTTTTTTTTTACACGCAATGGGTTGCTCACGTATTACAAGTTGAAAGTAAAAAGTTTGCACGTGAGCAAAACCAAAGGCTAACCAAAGAACTTTGCAATATTGTGACTTTGTTAACGTATTCTCCACATAGAAGGTTTTGAAATAAGAGGTGCAGTGAGGTTTTAAAAATTCAGTCTGTACAGTGAGGTTTTGAATATGCGGTCTGTACAGTGAGGTTTTGAAAATTCAGTCTGTACAGTGAGGTTTTGAAAATTCAGTCTGTACAGTGAGGTTTTGAAAATTCAGTCTGTACAGTGAGGTTTTGAATACACGGTCTGTACAGTGAGGTTTTGAATACACGGTCTGTACAGAGAGGTTTTTAAAAGGAGGTCTGTACAGTGAGATTTTGAATACACGATCTGTACAGTGAGGTTTTGAATACACGGTCTGTACAGTGAGGTTTTGAATACACGGTCTGTACAGTGAGGTTTTGAAAATTCAGTCTGTACAGTGAGGTTTTGAAAATTCAGTCTGTACAGTGAGGTTTTGAAAATTCAGTCTGTACAGTGAGGTTTTGAATACACGGTCTGTACAGTGAGGTTTTGAATACACGGTCTGTACAGAGAGGTTTTTAAAAGGAGGTCTGTACAGTGAGATTTTGAATACACGATCTGTACAGTGAGGTTTTGAATACACGGTCTGTACAGTGAGGTTTTGAATACACGGTCTGTACAGTGTGGTTTTGAATACACGGTCTGTACAGTAAGGTTTTGAATACACGGTCTGTACAGTGAGGTTTTGAATACACGGTCTGTACAGACAGGTTTTGAATACACAATCTGTACAGTGAGGTTTTGAATGTGCAATCTGTACAGTAAGGTTTTGAATACGCAATCTGTACAGTGAGGTTTTGAATACACGGTCTGTACAGTGAGGTTTTGAATACACAATCTGTACAGTGAGGTTTTGAATGTGCAATCTGTACAGTAAGGTTTTGAATACGCAATCTGTACAGTGAGGTTTTGAATACACGGTCAGTACAGTGAGGTTTTGAATACGCAATCTGTACAGTGAGGTTTTGAATATGCGGTCTGTACTGTGAGGTTTTGAAAACTCAGTCTGCACAGTGAGGGTTTGAATATGCAGTCTGTACAGTGAGGTTTTGAATATTGAAAAGATATTAATAATAATTATTAATTATAGATACTGTAAAAAATACATATATATTTGAATGATTTAAAAACATCTATAATAATTATTTACATTAATTATGAATATTTTATATTTAATGAATACATAACGCACCTTAATATAACTCATATCGGACTAGCGCACATGAAGAATTAGTGTACTCCTGTCAGGCTCATGTGTGCAATCGGTATTTCGATCGGAATCACATCTTTGGGACCAGGATTTCACCATTTACTATTTTATCTTGTTTGAAATGCAGCAAAAAGAAACCCTGTTCTGTAAAGTGAGTAAGGCTTTGAAAATACGTACTGTATAGTGAGTTATTGAAAACGTGGTCTGTACAGTATAGTGAGGTTTTGAAAATGCAAATAACTTTTAAAAAAAGAGGTGTTTTTCCAATTAATGATTGTAAATAATTTAACAAATACTTTTAAAATATTAAAAGTGTCACTATAATAATTGAGAAAACATGCCCAGTATAGCCACCATGCCCATATACAAATGTAATTTAAATTGTTTACCAGTTATCAGGATGGATTTGGATTACATTCACACATGTACAGTAAATGAGGATTTCCCTTACACATGGCACAAAGGGGTTCACTGGGAAAAAAACTGTATTGTAAGCTTAATATGTGTGCAATCATCATTGTATGTGTCAGTTTAGGTTGTATTGCTAGTTTCAATTCAGATAGGGACAGTTTTAAACAACTTTCCAATTTACTTCTGTTATTTAAAAGGGACATTTCAGCCAAAATTGGAATCCACATGGGTGTATTTCAGTTTTGTATAGAAGCATTTTTGTTATATACATGAATTAGCAAAAATGCTTCTAATAAAAGATATAGCTGTTTCAAATGTGTATTTAAGTATGCACCGTGCACCAGTATTTTAAACACAGCACTTGCTCACAGAGCCTAATTTGCTTGTGCCATCTGGTAATGACTAAATGTGTTAATTGCTGACATGATACAAGCCCAACTAGTGATCTGAGGAGCTGCAGTATTTAAAATGCTGGTGCACGTGCAGAGAAAAATGTTAACGCTAAAACAGTGATAACTTTTACTAAAAGCATTTTTGCCAATACATGTATATTGCAAATATGCTTCTATTTAAAGATGTAATTAATTTATGTGCATTTATATTTTGACAGGAATGTCCCATTAATTAGCTTCATTCCCTTGGTATCCTTTCTTGAAAAGCATACCTATGTAGGCTCAGGATCAGCAGTGCACTAGTGGGAGCTAGCTGCTGATTGGTTGCTGCTAATATAAGCATCTTGTTATTGGCTCCCTTAATGTCTTCAGGTAGTATATTTGTGCTCTTTTAACATAGGATATCAAGAGAATGAAGCAAAATTTGATAATAACATGAGTCAATTTGAAAGTTGTTTAAAACTAAGATCTATCTGAAGGATGAAAAAATGTGGGTTTCATGTACCTTTATCAACTGAAAACAAATTTTCTAGAACTTTTCTAGAGAAAAAATCATTTGCACCTGTTGGCTTTTAGCTCCCAAATCCATTGTTGCTTTGTAATCACTCCAAAAACGCACTTGCCAAATGGTCCGAAAACAAAACCTTGTTATCGGAGCAGATATCGGAAAGATTTGAATAAACTCCTGAATTAGTTTTATAGATAGGGAATAGAATATTTTTTAATCATCTACTATTTTTTTCCCTAGTCTTAATTTAACGGACTACACAAAATTTCTAGCCTTATATATATCTGAAATAGTAAATAGATATATGATAGATATATAAATAATTAGATAGATCATTAGATAGATAATTAGATAGACTATAGATAGAAAATTAGTAGATATATAGATGGATAGGTAGATAGATAGATAGATAGATAGATAGATAGATAGTCTAACACCTAAAAAAAATCATTAAACCATACTAAGTACAGAAAATAACCCAGACAGTACACACCCATAGGTAATTTGCACTATGTGTCTGTAGATTATTTTACAGCCTCTTGACATGGCACTTTCCTGACGGTCATTAACTCTGTACTAAGGATTTGTTATCAGTTTATCTTTGACTATGAGATATGGTGAGATAAGTTTCAGGGAGGAGTCTTACAGCACAGGGTTTATAAGACCAGTCTGTAATCATTCTATCTACATCCTTCACACATCTGTCAGCTCTCCAGATCCATATCAGCAACATGGCATTCGCTGGAAAATATGAAGTTGAAAGCCAAGAAAACTATGATGCATTTATGAAAGTAATTGGTGAGTATTAAAGGGACATTAAACACTTTGAGATGGTAATATAAAATGATAAATTGTATATATAAAACAACTCTGCAATATACTTTCATTATTTATTTTGTCCTCTTTGCCTGTAATTCCATTCGGAAATTGTGAGCTTTTCAGTTCCTGTTAGAAATGGAAGTGCAGAACACTGTTAAATCCAGCACAACCATTGGCTGCACACTCTACTGACTTATTTATAACTGACTCTAATTGGCCACAGCAGAGAAGGTAACAAGTTACAACATGGCAGCTCCCAGTGTTTTATAGACACTAAAACTTTTCACTTATTTTGTCACTTTTTAAGCAACTAATGAAAATTTAAAAAATACATCTACATGTTAGTCATTGACTGATCTTTTCTTTGAATGCATCATTCTATCTAGCATGTATTTAGTGTTTAATGTCCCTTTAAGAACAGCTAATATACCCTGTATGTCGGATGTCTGTAGCGGTTCCAAGGCTGTAGGAGTGTCACCAACAGCGGTGAGAGTGCACTATGTCTGCATGATATTTCTGCCTGTCAGTAAGACCTTCAATCATACAGCCCTGGAAGTGCTATAGGCAGCCGATATACAGGGTATGACGGCCAACGTGAAGGGGTTAAATGAATGGTAATTTCTTATTCTAGGGTCTATTACAATCATTTTGATAAGCTTGTCTAAACATTTTTCTACACAATTCTCCAACGATTTCATGATTCAGATAGATAGAGCATGCAATTTTAAGCAACTTTCAAATGTATTCCTATAATCAATTTTTCTTTGTTCTCTTGGTATCTTTATTTGAAAAGCAGCAATATAAGCTTAGAAGCTGGCCCATTTTTGGTTCAGCACCTGGGTAGCGCTTGCTGATTGGTGGCTAAATGTAGACACTAATTAGCAAGTGCTACCCAGGTACTGAACCAAAAATGGGCCGGCTCCTAAGCTTACATTCCTGCTTTTCAAATAAAGATACCAAGAGAACGAAGAAAAATTGATAATAGGAATACATTTGAAAGTTGCTTAAACTCACATGCCCCATTTGAACAATGGGGAAAAAAATGGGGTTTAATATCCCTTTAAACTCTATGAGGAAAATGTTTTGAATGCATTTTAATATTGATTGGTGCAAATGTTTATCAATAATCAAACGCCACTCAACACTTCCCTTATTTGGAGGAGCCAATTCAGACTTAGGGCTAGATTTATTAAAGCTGAGGCATACAGGGGCGCGTATACGCGCCCCTGTACGCCTCAGCTCGCCTGTGGCGGGGCGAAAATACCCGCAGGTATTCAGCATTGCACACGAGCGCAATTTTGCGTTCGCATGCAATCCCGCCCCCTGCCCGCGCACAGCCAATCACGCGCGGGCAGGAGCTGTCAATCTCCTCGGTCTGACTAGACCGAGGAGATTGAATTTCGCCAGATTAGAGGTGGCCGCTGCTTGATAAATGACGGCGAGCAAGTTCTTGAGAGAACTTGCTGCCGTAGGGGCTTAATAAATCTAGCCCTTACTAGGAATAGACAAGGATAGCTATGTTCATTATGTTAGCAAGATCTTCATTGTCTAGCAGTTATCTCATAATCTCTGCCATAGGGAGAGATATGTTGCATGGTCAGGTTTGTGAAACCTGCCACGTGCTCTTCTAGTTGTCAGAATTGTAAAATTTTAAAACACTTACTTTTCAGACTTAAAGGGACACTGAACCCAAATTTTTTCTTTCGTGATTCAGATAGAGCATGCAATTTTAAGCAACTTTCTAATTTACTCCTATTATAAATGTTTCTTTGTTCTCTTGCTATCTTTATTTGAAAAAGAAGGCATCTAAGCTTCTTTTTGGTTCAGTACTCTGGTGGATTCAATGCTTTAGAAATCAATTTGAACCTACCTAGGTTTATCTTTCAACAAAGAATAGCAAGAGAACAAAGCAAATTTGGTGATACAAGTAAATTGGAAAATTGTCTAAAATTGCATGTTTTAGCTGATTAATGATTAATTTAACATGTTTACAGTAAAAAATTAGCATTATTATTAATTATTATTATTATATAATCTCTAAGAAATTAGAGAAGGTTATAATTAAGAATGTGCCTTTAAATATTTCCTCTAATACTTTTGTTTCCATCAGAAATTCTGATCATTAGTGGACATGTAAAGAGTAATGACACACACAGTATAGTTTAATTATTAATATTTCCTGTTTATGAAAAGGTACATTTATATAAGTTTTGGGAGTTAATTCCTTCCATCTCTTTCTGTATTAGGCATTCCTGATGATACCATTGAACGCGGAAGAAATTTCAAATACACCACTGAAGTTATCCAGAATGGAAATGAATTTACTTGGTCCCAAATTTACCCAAACCATACATCAACCAATAAGTTCATTGTGGGACAAGAATCAGACCTGGAGACTATGAGCGGCAAAAAATTTAAAGTAAGTCATCTTTAATGGCCCAGGTTAAGGTTGGATCTGTACTAACTACATAAAATACAGCTACCGGGGTTCCGGAGAATTAAAGGGACAGTCTAACTCAAAAATGTTATTGTTTAAAAAGATAGATAATTCCTTTATTACCCATTCCCCAGTTTTGCATAACAAACACAGTTATATTAATTTGTTACCTCTGCGATTACCTTGTATCTATGATTATGCAGACTGCCCCCTTATCTTAGTTCTTTTGCATTTTAGCCAATCAGTGCTGACTCATAAATAACTCTACGGGAGTGAGCACAATGTTATCTATATGGCACACATGAACTAGCAGTGTCTAACTGTAAAAAACTGTCAAAATGCACTGAGATAAGAGACGGCTTCAGAGCTTTGGAAATCAGTTTAGGCCTACCAAGGTTTAGCTTTCAATAAAGTAAAAGTAAAGTAAATTAGAAAGTTGATTAAAAATGCATGCCCTATATGAATCACGAAAGTTTAATTTTGAGTTGACTGTCCCTTTAAGACACATATGTAGCACACTAGATTTGTGCAAACAGAAAGAACTGTTATTGAATAGGTAATATTTTGATTGTCAATGAAACTTTACTTATTCAATAAACGGAGATCTGTTTTGATTTTTTTTTACAATAATAAACAGTGCTTATTTTTCTAATTATATAATCTGTCTTAAACTTATACAAGGGGACAAATTATCAAACTCCGAATGGAGCTTGATGCCCCTGTTTCTGCACGAGCCTTCTGGCTAGCTGGAAACAGTAGTTATGAAGCAGTGTTCTAAAGACCGCTGCTCCATAACTTGCCCGCTGCCTCTGAGGCTGCGGTCTTCAATCCGCCCAATCCTATACGATCGGGCTGATTGACAACCCCTGCTAGAGGCCGCAAATCTGCAAGGGGACAGCATTGCACAAGAATTACACAAGTAGTTCACAAGAACTGCTTGTGTAATGATAAATGCAGACAGCGTATGCAGTCAGCATTTATCGATGTGCGGCGGGCATGATATGCTACGTCGTATCATGTCCGCTCGCACATTAATAAATAGGCCCCATGGTGTCATCTGATATCATCTCAAACAGATTACAAATTATTTTTAATTAAGGTGAAGTGACAGTATTTTAGCATTCAGTGGGGGAGATTTAGTACAACTAGATATCTTAGCAAAAGAGATTCTGTCTGTAGTTGTCTATCCTTGTTCTAAGTTTAGTGAATATAGTCCTCAGATTATTATTACAATTTATACCTGTGAAACACTGTTGTCCAGTAATATTGCCCAGTGGTTCAGAATTTAATATACTGTATATTCAAAGGGTCTTAAATTACAATTTACTATGCGCAAATATCTCTCTATACTATCAAGAGCTTCCCTTGCATATATACCATGTTTAAATCTGCTGTTTATACTAAAACGTATTCACTGCTCTGTATTGTGCTAAATTATTTATGAACTAGAGTTTGCAGTTCATTATTTCAAAATATCTAATTACAGGCATTAATTAAACTGGAAGGTGGCAAAATCATTGTGGACTTCCCAAAATACCATCATACTTCTGAGATTGTTGATGGAAAACTGGTGGAGGTAAGAGACCAAATATCCATTTAATAATATTGTGTGTCCAACAACCATCATACATAGGGCCTAATAATCTAAAGATCTCCACTCTGGCGAGATTATCTAAGAAGTATCATCAGAACTGCGAAGAATGATTTTATAAAGGCAGATTTTACATTGTGAGCTGTTTAAATAGATATGCAGGTTCTAGATGTGAAGAGGATACACATTTCTTACAATATAATGATAAAAAAAAAACTACAAAATATTACATGATTTCTCTCCATCCCTGTAGTCTCTGATCATTAGGTTCATAGTCTTCCAAAGCCATTTAATCCGCCAATAGTGGATACACAATTATTCTACAAAGCAATATCCCTATAAAAAATATAAAAATAACCCTAAAAAGACATTGCTATTTTACTTAGCATTGTAGAAATGGCTTCACATTGTCAGAATAAATCAAAAGAGGGAAGCCCAATCCAGCCTGCTTATCATTTGGCACAAGTATGTTTGTCACACACTTACTGCAACCTCATGAATTTCAGATAGAGCTACTATTGATTTCCACAGTTTGCTCATCTCTGTCCTTTCTCATATCCAAAGTATATGTATACAGTATGTTTTTATAAGCAAGAACAAACAACATCTTAATGAAGCATTATATACAAATGTTTCATTTCAGTTAATCAGTAAGACCAACTAGCAAGTAGAAAAATAGCAATGGGTTGGAATAACTTGATAAAGATTTTATACATTGAACTAACAGACTTTACTTTCCGTATAATTGATTGGTATCTTCAGTCCAATGACTTGAACAGTTTATGATTACAAGATGAATAGAAATGAACAAAGAATGGCTACACAATGTATCAGTTGTTTGGGGCAAACAAAGCACTTGCTGATTACACAGTATACACAATGCATAATGAAAAGTGAGTCATAATCAATAACACTGTTTACGGAATAATTATTATTCTATGTGGAATATGGTAAATGTTTAGAAATACGACAGAATGTGAAATATGTGTATACAATACATCATTACATGTAGTTTTGTATAGTGATTGTTTTTTTCCAAAAAATTATTTTAATAAATAACTTCCTGTGCAAAAAAGAAAAAAATCCCAGTCACCCCCTTTTTGTTTAAAAATACAGAAATGCAGACTTACCTCCTGTGTTTGCTCCTAATCTAGACCATTTAAAAAAAAATTAAAACAGCTCTGCTTCTTGTAACCAATCAACAAACATGCTGCCTATGCAGCGCCCTCCGTACACACATTTCAATTAATCAAAATCAACATAACTTTTTACTTTCCATCCTGCATATGACTCATTGAATTTTTATTTTTTTTCCTGATCTGCATATTCAACTTTTTAAGTCAATAAGGCTTACTTTGTACTTGCAGCCACCAAACTGTCCCGGCCCCTCCCTCTGAAGTGTGGTGCAATAGGCTAGAATGTTTAGGGCACTATGGCTTTTGATTGGCTGTATCACCCATAGTCTAATTTTGAAAAGAAAAAAAAATCAGTGTGGCTGTAGGCAGTCTGCAACCTGGTATACTTCGTTTAAAATATGCTTGAATTAAACATGCATATGTTAAATGATTCCCTGTGATGCAGTAATGTTATGGATATTGAAGTGATGAATTAAAAGTTAATGCACACTTAATGTCCCTTTGATGAGATACAAACTTAAATGTGATCCTTTTTTATCCATAACCCTACAAAAGAAACAATTACTCTAACTAAACAGAAAGTAATGATGCAAATATATAGTGATTAATTAATATTGCTACTAATTACATTTTTTTTTTTTTTTCTTTTAGACCTCAGTGTCTGGTGGAGTTACCTTTAAAAGAATAAGCAAGAAAGTGGCATAAAGTTTAATAAAGTTTTTGTTGCATTTATATGAAATAAAAAAATCACTGTTTATTCACTCCATGGTCTCTTCTTCTTTTTTAGAAATACTTTTAATACAAAATGAGACATTTCAATTTGGGGTATATTTTATTACATTACAGAGTATATTTCCCATTCATCAGACAAAAGTAAAAAAAAGCCACATCAAAAAAGATATCTGTGTCATTTTAATGGTTAAGATATTTTGAAGGCAACGCTTTACTTTGCCTTCCCATTATGTTGCCTATGGTAAAACTATAAAATACAAAAACACACAGCGCCCACCGATTCAAAGTAGCTTAATGAACAATTTATTTGATCACCTAAAATAAAAATTTCACACTTACAAGATAGCAGTGTAAAACAAGCCCTTCATATATGACAGCCGTAGTCCGTTAGTCCTTTTAGTGTGTCTTAGCCTGCATGTCTTGGATCCCTTCACTGTATGTTTCACCGCTGTAGCTGTTTGCTTTCTTTCAGCAGCACTTTCTGTTGTTTACCGCTGGCGGTTTCATAAAACCGGGGTTCCGACTTCAGCTGGCTTTGGTCACTTCGGCAGATTCACCGGCTGTCCCTTAGTTACCAAACGCATTTCCTTTGCATTCGTGCAAACTTCTTCAGGGATATTAAATTGCTGATACTCCTTTCCATTAAGCCTGATCTTAAAAATCCTCTTGACCGGATATAATCACCGGCACCTGCACAGGTGTATACTCCTGCTGGGTCCTAATGCCCTATCTTAAACATTTAATACCTTGTATATTACCAGAATGTATACACACAATTGCTTAACCTAATATTTTTCAACAAAAGAGAAAAAAAAAAAAAAGTTTTTTTTTTTCTCATAAATCTATTGCACAAACATTAAAAACACTATTAAAAGGTTTAGAATATTTGCATTTTTGAATATGAACTTCATAGCGGACACAAGTGCTAAGCAACTTAATATTTTCCTTAGCAAATTTAAAATATATTCTGTAAAATCCTAATAACTAAATTATCTCTTGCTAAATGTTCTTAAGCCCCCTTGGTTTCTAATTTTAACACATTCCTCCCCAGATCTGATTAATTACATATTTTGTATAGCAACCTTTCCTATGTAAAAGCTGCCAAATCTAAATCAATATTTAATCCGATTGGATAGAGACTTTTTAGCTCTGTGATCCAAAAAGTCTCACGCCTCCTCAGTTGCATGAGACGATTTGTGCCCCCTAATTTATGTGGGATCCAATCTATTACCTTTATTTTTAGGTCATCTGGATTACTCAAATGGAATTCTTTAAAATGATCTACAACACTATGCTTCACAATTCCCTTTATGATATTATTTGTATGTTCCCAAAATATCCTTTTTATCTTTCTTTTTGTTCTCCCCAAATAAATTTTATTGCATGAACAGATCAATTGATAAACCACATGGGTTGATTCGCAAGTGCATCTATATTTCATATTATAACTTGCATCACCCATTGCATCTTGAAATGTATCTGATTGTAATACATGTGGGCACATATTGCAATCGTCCTTTTTACATCTATACATGCCCTGTTTTTGTGATAACCAGTTAGTTTTTGATGATATTACTTGAACCTCTTACAGTTTAGAGGGTGCCAAGAATTGTTTCAGATCTTTATTTTTTCTGAATACAACCCTTGGCTTCTCTCCTAGCAATGGACCCAAAATTGAATCTTGCTTTAAGATATTCCAATTTTTATTCAAAATTTTATAGATCTGATTTGATCCTTCAGAATAGGTTGTAACAAACAGGGGCTCCTCATTAAATTTAGTCTTCTTTATTGGTGACTTATTTCTTTTATCTTTGGGGATCAGGAGTTGTTCCCGAGCTATTTGGTCAGTTCTATTTTTTGCTCTGATAAGCCAATCCTCCTTATATCCCTTCTCTCTAAATTTGTTGGTTAAAATGTCTGCCTCCTTCTCATAATCTATTCCTTCTGTACAATTTCTTTTCAGACGTTGGTATTGTCCCAGTGGAACATTTTGTATCCACCTGCTAGCACTTAAAAAATTATTTCTGTCCGTTTCCTTCCTGTAATTTTTCACACTGATTATATTATCCTTATTGCTATTTAATGTTAAATCTAGAAAATTGATACTATCCTGAGAGATCACTGGTAAATTTCAAATTGAATGTATTAGCATTTAGGTGTTCCACAATTTTTACGGCTTCCTCCATGTCCCCTTCCCAAATAAATAACAGATCATCTATGAATCTGTAATACTTTTTTATATGACCCAAATAAGGATTATTGGACCATATATGTTGCTCCTCAAATTCCCCCATATAAATATTCGCATATGAGGGGGCCATGGTAGTGCCCATGGCCGTCCCCTCTATTTGTCTGTAAAATTGTTTTTCAAATAGAAAACAGTTGTGTTCTAAAATAAACTGAATTCCTTTTATAATAAATGTAATATGGTTTTCTAACATATTGCTTTTAGCACACTGTGAAGCTACTGCTTTCACTCCTTTTATATGGGGGATTGAGGTATACCATGCTGATACATCACAGGAAATCCACAAGGACCCAGGACTCCACGGGGAACCCTCAAACTTAGTTATAACATCCATTGTATCCCTAACATAAGTTTTGATATTCTTCACAATGGGTTGTAAATAACCATCAATGTATTTTGAAAGATGGTCTGTTACGGAATCTATTCCTGATATAATGGGTCTCCCCGGAGGATTCACTGGGTCCTTGTGGATTTTGGGCAAATGATAGAAAATAGGAATCCTAGGATTAGGTTAAAAAATAAAACGAAATTCATCCTCATTAAGGATTTGATCTTTTTTAGCCTTATTCAGTAAATTTAATAATTCCTTATTGTATTTCTCCATAGGATTCACAGTTAATTTCCTATATATATCTCTACATTCCAGGAGTTTATAAGCTTCCTTTAGATAGTCCTTTCTGTTCTGTATTACTAATCCCCCACCCTTGTCTGCTTGCCTGAAAATGAGATTATTATCTTTAGACAATATATCTAATGCCTTTCTTTCTTGTTTGTTCAAATTGTCTTTATATTTCATTGATTTTAAGGCTTTCTTATTATTTAGCATTTTGTTAAAATCCTCTGTCACCAATTTATTGAAAATTTGGATATGTGGCCCTTGTGAGGTAGTTGGATAGAAATTAGATGGACGTTTTAGATTTGAATGAATTATCTTTAATTCATCCTCATGTAAACTTAAATCTAAAAGTTCCGCCATTGAATCTCTTACAATGTCATCCTTTTCTTCTGTATTATTACCTTTCTCAATGAACACCGCCGGAGTATCTAATTTCTCCAGCATGGTTACATATGCCCAATCATTACCTTCTAGAGACTTAGTACAGATATTATTACTATTATATTTTGCAAAATGTCGTTTTAGGGTCATCCTCCGTATAAAGTTTTGCAAATCTATATAAGTATTACATTTATTGGGTTTAGATTTTGGTGCAAAACTTAAACCATATTGTAACAATTTTGTTTCATTGGTAGTTAATACATGATCTGATAAGTTAAATATTTGATTCTTTGCCTCTTCTAATTTCTCTTTTTTGCTTTCTTTCCTCTTTTGGATTCTACCTGCTCTTCTGCCCCGCTTTGTTCCAAACTTCTTTTCCTGATCCTTGGTTTGAAAATTTGAAAAGGGGCTGACTCTCCCTTTGAACTTGATTCTTTATTATTATTTTTGATTCTATTGATTTTATTTTTATTACTAATTTTATTATTATTACCCAAATTCTCATTTTTTTCTTCATTGTTTTCTTCCTTATTTTCATCCTCTGCTAATTTCAACATTTTCTGTTGTTTAGGTTTTGCACCTAAATGTGTCCAAATATTGCCTAACTCATCTATTTCTACCTCATATTGTTCATCACATAAAGGTGTGAATCTATTTGTTTGGGGAAAAGATTTATCTAAATTTGTAGTCTCTAGATGTTTTGGGGACAGAACTTTTTCATAATTATTGGAATATTTAAATTTTTGTTCCCTATTAGGACCCCCTTGATAAGTAATTCTTTCACCCTGGCCCTCTCTAACTGCAATCATATTTAAATTTTGGGAAGGTTTATTTTTTGGTTTATTTGTCTTTCTCTTATAAGAATATACCTTATCTTCTTTAAAATCTTTTATATCCCTTCCCAATTTCTCAGTTTTATTCGCTAGAACCGTACTCTCTAAGGAATTCACTCTATTCTTTATACTTACACTTAAATTTTTCCACTTTTCTTCCTTCAAAAACGGATTGATGCTTACAATTGTGTCCGCAATTTGTTCATTTAATTTGCCCAATTTATATTCTCTGTATTTAATAAGAATTTGTATTAAAGTTGTGGAACAATTATGTAAAGTTGTTTCCCACTCGGTTGAGAATTCCACATCTTCTAGTTCAAATGCAGGAAATTTAAAGATCCTTAGTCCCCTAGGAATCACATCATGCATGATGTAATTATCCAGGAGAATAAGATCTTGCCATTCTTTAACTTCTTATATAAGTAATTTTTCCAGCAATCTGAACTGATTAGTGGGATCTTCTATATTTCCCAATGTGTATTTTGGATCTAATAAATTAATAGCCCTCTGTCTAACAGGGCGTTCCCATAAATTGGTATTATCCAGCTGATTACTGCTGGTTGCTGTCTGACTCATATTAATTCCTGCCATGGGGCTGCTAAGATGTTGCCAAGAAACAAAAGAAATTTTACAAACAAAAATAAATCTCAGCGCTCCCTTCAACACAGAAAATATATGTTTGTGCACAATATTCTAGTAGCTCCCTCAAAGTAAGACTCTTCTTGTTAATAACACTTAAAATAACACTACAATAAATACTCCTAAAACATTCACTAGAAATAATTTAAATTACTATTTAAAATCCCATAAAAAGTGTCATGAAATATATTACCATATACAAAAAAGTATAATTTCCACTGAATGAATGTTGTAAAAAACTGGTACTTGATAATAAAAGTTCACAATAAGTCTTTCCTCTGTCTTTAGCTTTGTTTTGGTTCAGGCTGCTCAGTGTGTGATCCGGATCTCCTGGTCCCGGCAAAGAGAAGGTAACTGAAAAATACAAAAACACACAGCGCCCACCGATTCAAAGTAGCTTAATGAACAATTTATTTGATCACCTAAAATAAAAATTTCACACTTACAAGATAGCAGTGTAAAACAAGCCCTTCATATATATGACAGCCGTAGTCCGTTAGTCCTTTTAGTGTGTCTTAGCCTGCATGTCTTGGATCCCTTCACTGTATGTTTCACCGCTGTAGCTGTTTGCTTTCTTTCAGCAGCACTTTCTGTTGTTTACCGCTGGCGGTTTCATAAAACCGGGGTTCCGACTTCAGCTGGCTTTGGTCACTTCGGCAGATTCACCGGCTGTCCCTTAGTTACCCAACGCATTTCCTTTGCATTCGTGCAAACTTCTTCAGGGGTATTAAATTGCTGATACTCCTTTCCATTAAGCCTGATCTTAAAAATCCTCTTGACCGGATATAATCACCGGCACCTGCACAGGTGTATACTCCTGCTGGGTCCTAATGCCCAGCAAGATTAGGACCCTGCTGGGAAGAAAAAAAAAAAAAAACTTTCTTTTTTCTCTTTTGTTGAAAAATATTAGGTTAAGCAATTGTGTGTATACATTCTGGTAATATACAAGGTATTAAATGTTTAAGATAGGGCATTAGGACCCAGCAGGAGTATACACCTGTGCAGGTGCCGGTGATTATATCCGGTCAAGAGGATTTTTAAGATCAGGCTTAATGGAAAGGAGTATCAGCAATTTAATACCCCTGAAGAAGTTTGCACGAATGCAAAGGAAATGCGTTGGGTAACTAAGGGACAGCCGGTGAATCTGCCGAAGTGACCAAAGCCAGCTGAAGTCGGAACCCTGGTTTTATGAAACCGCCAGCGGTAAACAACAGAAAGTGCTGCTGAAAGAAAGCAAACAGCTACAGCGGTGAAACATACAGTGAAGGGATCCAAGACATGCAGGCTAAGACACACTAAAAGGACTAACGGACTACGGCTGTCATATATATGAAGGGCTTGTTTTACACTGCTATCTTGTAAGTGTGAAATTTTTATTTTAGGTGATCAAATAAATTGTTCATTAAGCTACTTTGAATCGGTGGGCGCTGTGCGTTTTTGTATTTTTCAGTTACCTTCTCTTTGCCGGGACCAGGAGATCCGGACCACACACTGAGCAGCCTGAACCAAAACAAAGCTAAAGACAGAGGAAAGACTTCTTGTGAACTTTTATTATCAAGTACCAGTTTTTTACAACATTCATTCAGTGGAAATTATACTTTTTTGTATATGGTAATATATTTCATGACACCTTTTATGGGATTTTAAATAGTAATTTAAATTATTTCTAGTGAATGTTTTAGGAGTATTTATTGTAGTGTTATTTTAAGTGTTATTAACAAGAAGAGTCTTACTTTGAGGGAGCTACTAGAATATTGTGCACAAACATATATTTTCTGTGTTGAAGGGAGCGCTGAGATTTATTATGGTAAAACTATAACATTTCAAACAGCAAATCAGACATTTTATTTAACAGAATGTTACTTGGGGTAACAAATCAACAAACCAATAAGGCCATAGCTGTAAAATAGTTCCCTTTGTGTTTCATTGTCAGCATGGCTAAGTTTAGATGTGATTTTTCATCTAATTTACTTCCATGATTAAATTTGCTTCATTCTCTTGTTATCCTTTGTTGAAGGAGCAGCATTGCACTATTGGGAGCTAGATGAAAACATTGGGTGAGCCAATGACAAAAGGCATATATGAGTAGCCACCAAACAAGCAGCTAGCTCCCAGTCGTGCATGTCTGCTCCTGAGCCTACCTAGGTATGCTTTTCAACAAAGAATACCAAAGAATAGATAATATAAGTAAATTGGACAGTTGTTTAAAAAATTGTATGCTCTAACTGTAGTAAGAAAGTTTAATTTTGACTTTACTGTCCCTTTAAGTATCACAATAAAAAACAGAACATAGGGACAGTCAACACAAAAATTGTTATTGTTTAAAAAGATAGATAATGCCTTTACTACCCCCATTCCCCAGCTTTGCAAAAAAAAAACATGGTTATATTAACATACTTTATAACCTTTAAAGCTCTAAATGTCTGCCTGTTTAAAGCTCTAAATGTCTGCCTGTTTAAAGCTCTAAATTTCTGTCTATTAAAAGACAGCCCCATGATCCCATGCTTTTGTATTTGCTTTTCATATCAGGGAAGCTAGTTCATGTGAGCTATATAGATAACATTGTGCTGATGCCCGTGGATTCTAACACAGCACTAATTGGCTTAAATGCAAGTCAATAGATAAAGTCATGTGATTAGGGGGCAGTCAGAAGATGCTTAGATAGAAGGTAATCACAGAGGTAAAAAGTGTATTAATATAACCGTGTTTTCTGTGCAAAACTGAGGAATGAGTAATAAAGGGATTATCTATCTTTTAAAACAATAAAAAAAAATGAGTTGACTGTCCCTTTAACACAAGTACCTAGCAGACATAAATTTACACAGCTGTCTGTTCTTTGTGCACAATCAATAGCTCGCTGTGAACCAAAAATAAGGTTTTCAGAAGAGGGTTATGGTTAAAGGTTAAACCCAAAAAAATTTGATTCGGATAGAGAATACAATTTTTTTTTTATTATTTTTTTTTTATGTTTTATTTTTCTGATCAGCAGTACATCACAGAATTTGAGAAAAAGAAAGACAAAAAGGATTATGAAGATTAAGAAACTTCAAAATACAGTTTTGTTTTTTTACATTATATCAAACAATAAATCCTTATTTCTCTTATCATTCTGCTGAGTTTTTATTTTAACATATATAACCCCGTAGAGGGGAACAGAAGAAAGAGCAGGGGAAAAGAAAAGGAAGGGAAGAGGGAGAAAAAAAAAAGGGGGGGGGAGAGGGGGTCCCTCTCCCCCCTACCCACTCCATTTATAACACCGTTGTAGCTCCTTGTATATGGCAACCTTGTTAGTCTCTTGGTCTTTGTGTCTAATTACCAGACACCCAATAGTACAAGTTCAGAGTTTCTAAACGGGAAAATCATGTCCTCTATCTCAGTCTGCGTCAGGGATTTAATGAATATTGACCATTTGCCAAAAAATTGTTTAATATCTGATTCCTTATCTAAGTTGGTATCCCTTTGCTCCAACAAGCATTGTTTTTTTAGGCTGTTTTTAATTTCTGGTATAGATGGTGTTGTTCTTAGTTTCCACTTTTTAAATATAAGGTACCTAGTTGCAAGTATAGACAGAAATACCAATTTATCATTTAGATGTTGTGGGTTATGCTCCTTAATGCCAAATATAATCTGAAGTTGCGTTAAGTTAGAAATAGGGATTTTTAGTGTTTTGCTTAACCAGTATTCCAACTTCCCCCATAGACGCCTTATTTTAGGGCATTCCCAGACCATATGCATTAAATCTGCTGCTGGGAGCCAGCATTTTGGACATTTGTTAAAACTTGAATTGTGAATTTTACTACCTTTTTTAGGAGTGAAATATGCATTATGTATGAGTTTGACATGCATCTCCCGCCAAGTAGCTGATAGTGTGACCTGAGCGACTTTCTGGATTGATGCTTGGATTAATTTAATATCTAGAATAGAGTAAGGTATCATCTGGTTCCACAGTGCAGAGTTCTTATCTAGTTCTGATTCTCTTTTACTATAATTAATCACCTTATAGCACGGAGAGATAGACCTATGTCCATTTCTAAAAAGCAAAAGCCAATTTTCCAATTTACCCAAAGTCCAGCTGCATCCTCTTTCCTTCAAAAGTTCTGTAGCAAAATGCCTACTTTGCAGATATGCAAAAAATTCCTTATTATTTATTTTAAAATCTTTTTTTAATTCGTCAAAAGATTTAACACACCTTCTCTCTTTATCAATGAGCTGTTCTACTCTACCCAGGCCCAGGTTATGCCAATTTTTGAATATTATAGAATTTAACCCTGCCGGGAATAATGGATTTCCCTGTAGGGGGAGAAATTGAGAAATTTTGCAATTTAAAGATAATAGCTTCCCCACCTTCCACCAGGCTTTTAAAGGATTAAACATATTTTTGAATTTTTTAATTTCCCTTGGTAACTCTTTAGGAGGACAATGAATTAATGCTAGTGGGAGATAAGGATAGCAGATGCTTTCATCTAATAGATTGTCTGTTACGTAATCACTACGAGAGATCCAGTCAACTATCACTTGCAGAAGGAAGGTATAAACGTATATCAGGTAAGGCTAGACCCCCATGTTCTTTTGAGAGATCTAGTTTAGATAGGGATATCCTTGGTTTCTTCCCTTGCCAGATAAATTTACTGAGTGCATTATTAAGAAGCCTAACATCTCTTTCCAAGATAATTATTGAGGTGTTCTGTAATATATATAAAAGTTTTGGCAATAATACCATCTTGAATAAAGCTATCCTACCGGATATTGATATTGGGAGGGTCTGCCAGTTCTTAAGTTTTTCCCTGATACTTCCTAAGATTGGAGTGATATTAAGATTATACAATTCCCCTGGTGTTGAGGGAATAAGAATTCCTAAGTATTTTAGGGAATCTTTCGCAAGGCTAAAAGGAATATTAAGGGGAGAGTTTTTGTTCTTTCTAAGCCATAGTAGTTCAGATTTTGTCTCGTTAATTTTATAGCCCGAGAAGGACCCAAAGCATGTTGTTATATCCTGTAGTTTAGGAATACTATTTTGAGTATCTGATAGATATACCAGTAGATCATCCGCATAGAGCGCAATTTTTATGGTCTTTTTGCCTAATTTAATACCTGGCAGTATATGTCTAACCATAATTGCCAGGGGTTCAATTGAGATGTCGAAGAGCAGGGGAGACAGGGGGCACCCTTGCCGGGTCCCCCTCCCCAGATTTATCTGAGTAGAAGCTGTGTTGTTCACAATCAGCCTTGTGTAAGATTCTTTACATAAATTCATGATGAATTTGAAAAATTCTCCCCTAAAACCGAAATTAGCTAGTGATGTGAACAAGTGATCATAGTGAATTGAATCAAACGCTTTTTCAGCATCTATGGAGAGGATAGCCAGGTCCGGGTCCCCCTCCTCCACTCCACTCCCCGACATCTCCTTATTTCTAAAATATTCCGTAATCGCTAAGGCTTCTCTGATCTTTGCTGTGGAGTTTATTTTGTATAGGAATCTAGCTTGATCAGGGTGGATAATGTTGGCGAGTACCGACTGTAGCCTCCTGGCAATGATGGAGCACAAGATTTTATAGTCTCCGTTTAGCAAAGCTATGGGTCTATATGATTCTTTGAGTGTTGGATCCTTCCCGGGCTTCAAAACCAAGATAGTGTTAGAGGTGGAGAAAGAGGGCGTCACTGGATCTCCCTTGATAAACATGCTATTATAAAGATTATTTAGATATGGCGATATCTCAATGCTCAAAATCTTATAAAATTCGTTTGGTAGGCAGTCTGGGCCTGGTGCTTTATTCAGATGGAGGTCTGTGATAGTCTTTATGACTTCTAATTCCATAATTGGGGAATTAAGAAGATCAACCATGTCATCTAGAATTTTGGGATAGGCGATTTCATGCCAAAACTGCCTTGCCTGCGCCAGATCCGAAGTCCTGGGGGAATAGTGATCCTTATAGTATTTAGTAAATGCCTCAGCAATTTCCTCTGTCTTCTCCAAAAGAGCACCCTCCTGTTGTAAGTTCTCTATCAGAGAAGACTTTTTCTCCCTTTTAACCAGATTTGCCAGGAGCTTGCCTGATTTATTTCCGTATCTGTATAATCTGGCTTGAAGTTTTAGATCCCTCTGCGTTTCCTGGAAGACCGCAAAGGTGTCCCTGGCAGTTTTAGCTTTGATATATCTTGCCCAATTACTGGGTGTCTTTTCTATCAAGAAGGAGTTATATGAATTAATTACTGAGTTAGTAATTTCTTTCTCTCTTAATTTTATTCTCCTGTGTCTCAAGGCACTATAAGCTATGATTTCTCCCCTAAGGACTGCCTTCGCGGCCTCCCAGAAAACCAGAGGTGAGCTTATGTAGGCCTGATTATTTTGAGCATACTCAGAAAATTTAAGTTTTAGCCAATTTTTAAACTTCAGGTCTGATGCAAGATAAACAGGAAAGGTAAAACGCATTGATCTGTCCTTGGGATGTGTGAGCTGAAAGTCCAAATATATTGGGCCATGATCTGATAAGAAGATTGGCAATATACCTGAATTTACTTCTGTCCTGGGTAATCTTTCATCAATTAAAAATAAATCGATTCTCGAAAATGTTTTGTGTGCCCGCGAAAGACAAGTGAATTCTCTTGTATCGGGGTTCTGACGTCTCCACACGTCCTTGATTGCCAGGTTCTGCATGATTGATTTCAGCATTTTAGCTTCTAGGTTATCCCTTTTATGTTTAATTAATTTAGTGGCATATCTTAACCTATCCAATGAACAGTGGGGAGACATGTTGAAGTCTCCACCGAGAACCAGGTGACCCTCGCACATAGATAGAATTTTAGCCTGTAATTTAGACCAGAATGCTGATTCAAGTTTATTAGGGGCATGAATATTACACATGGTAAAGATCCTTTTAAAAATTTTAAATTTTATCAGTACATATCTCCCCTCGGGGTCTACTTCGCTATATAAAAATTCTAAGTTAATTCTTTTCCCTATCAGAATAGCCACTCCCCTTTTCCTTCCCAACGCTGGTGAGAAAAAAATTTCCTTCACCCAGGTTAATCTAAGCTTCAGGGATTCTTCAGAATTTAAATGTGTTTCTTGCAAAAATGCAATATCAGTCCCTAATTTCCTTAGATGTGTGAGGATAGATTTCCTTTTAATGGGGGTGGATATACCACCCACATTTCAAGAAATTACTTTAAAATTAGCCATGCAAAATGGAATCTAAAGCCATATGTCTGTACTATCGGATAGGGAAGAGGGGAGAGAGAGAAGAAAGAAGAGAAAGAAAAAAAGGGGGGGGGGAAAGGGGGACTGAAAAAAGAACGACATTTAAGAAGCCTATTTTTGGCCTACAGAATAATACAAGAGAGAAGAAGAAGAAAAAAAAAAACAGCCTGTACTAGGCCTATTTTCGGCCTGGCAATTGTAGGCCTGACTCATTTAGATCTTTTAAAAATTGTTCAGCTTCTGGTAAGTTATTAAGCACACATGTATTTTCACCATCTGTGATTTTTAGTTTTGCAGGGTAGACAATAGTGGCTTGGTGGCCCTGTTGAATCAATTTGGAGCATATTGGAGCCAGTGCTGGATGACGTCTCAACCGAGAAATCCTGAAAGAGGAGGATTCTGGATCCCCCCAACATGATAGGTTGATTCTTGCGAAAAAATTGCATTATTGTTACTTTATCTTGAAAATTTAGAAGTTTTGCAATTACAGGTCTCGGTCTATAGTTGCCTCCAGTGTCTACCCTGGATCTACCTAATCTGTGTGCTCTTTCCACTATAATCTGAGGGTGATTAGATGGAATTTTTAGTATTTGGGGCAGGGTCTCTGAAATAAAGGTACCTAAGTCCTCGTAGGTTTTTTCCTCTGGGACCCCAATTATTCATATATTATTTCTACGAGAGCGATTCTCTAGGTCCTCAAGTTTGGCCTGAATTGTCATGATAGATAAATTAGCTGTTTCTAGATTAGCACTATGTGATGTCGTAAGATCCTCTATATCTGAGACCCTTTGTTCAACTTCATTGAGTCTATTAGCAAAGTGTCTGACTTCCTGTGATAATAGTGTGATGTCTTTTTTAATCTCTAATTTCAGTGCATCAAAGTTTGGTGCTAAGGCCTCAGAGATTTTTAAGACCAAGGTTTGCATATTAGCTGTGTCAATCAAGGGGGGTGCAATAGTGGGAATTAATTGTGTTTCAGGTAGACTCTCAGATGCATTTTTTACTCTCCTGTCCCTCTGTTTCGCTGCCATAACTGGGGAGTGAGTGCTGGAGTGATTGTGAAGAAACTTATCCATGTGTCAATTTAAAAAGGGGAGTTCTAAGGGGAGGAAAAGTCTCCCTGTGGTAAGCAGTGGGGAATTAAAGTGGGGGGGAGGGAAGGAGAGGGGTGAGTGTGAGGGACTGAATGTGAGGTAGTGCTGGTCTAGAGATGTGATATATGCTTCTAAAGAGAAAAAGAATTCAAAAGCCTCGATTTGTGAAGTGAATAGAACTCACTCACCTCATTACGAGCAGCGAAAAATACAAAAATGACAGTAAAACAGTAATTTACAGCAATACCTATTTTACACGATATCTACTTCAAGATGGGACCTTCGGGTCTAAGCCCTTAAATGAGTTTTTGTAGGATTAGCCCCAGGATTCCTGTAACCTTGGTTGCTGTTTACTTTGATATGTTAATCTCTCTCAGTGCTTGTATCTGCAATTGCTACACCTTGTAGGGACTTGAACAATTGAGTTATGACAATCAAGGTCTAGTGCCCTTATGTTTTTTGTTCCCTAAATAGTATACCAACAGGACAGGGAGCCTTTTCCTCTCTCCTTTTGTGAAATTTAACCATAATAATACAATTTAAAATTTAAAAAAGGAGGAGAGAGAGAGAATTAAAAAAGAGAAAGAAAAAAAAAACAGGAAAAAAACAATAAAGGGAACGTAAAGAAACATACGATTCCTCAGTATTTACATCAACAGACAATATAGCAGACAAGATACAATATAATCAACTCATTGATACATTTCTTGTGGCTGTTACAAGTTAACTGAGTGCGAGCTTGTAAAGTTAACCAAGCTGGAGTTTTTAGTATAGTAATATAAAGTTCTGGCACTTTTTGGCTTTCCTCTTCTGCACACTTTGATTATCTCGTTCTATATTTCTAAAAAGTTCTTAGGTTATGCCGGCTTAACCAGGCCGTTTGTCCATTTTCTACTTCAATTTTTCCTTCCTCTTTCACTCTTGATTTGCCTCTGGCTATGGTTCCAAGAAAAAAAATAAAGAGCTAGGCACTACCAGTCTTTTTGTGAAATAATTAAGTCAATCTGCCCCCCTCCTGGTCTTCTTTTCTGCTGTTTCTGGAGCAACCTCCCTGGTTTTACAACCTGACATTGGAAATTTACCACACGGCCGGTGCTCTAGGAACTCACCCCTTCTCTCCGTGTCCAGGGACCTTCGATCCTTCCAGCACCTTGCGTGTTCAGCCGGTCTCCAGCGGCACCCACTTTCGGCTTCATTGAGATCCTCACTCTGCTCCCCTCACGCAGCACCGGTGGGGGGGGAGCGAGCGGTACGTCACCACAGGGCGACGAGGCGTCCAAGCGTGGTCCAGGCGCTGAATCCCCAACTCAGACCAGCGTTATCCCTCCCACGCAGCACCAGTGGGGGAGGGAAAAAGACAAGCACCGGTCAGCCAGACTCCCAGCAGAGCAGGAGAAACAGCCCAAGAGGCAACCCGGGCTCCGGTGACCAAGCTGGTAGGTAAAGCGTTATGTTGGCGGTACGAGAAGGGGGAGGAAGATCACCGTTATTACAATTATTTTTCCCAGTTTATGTCGAGGAGGGGGGGAGAAGCCTTAGCCCTGGTGCCTGATTAATAACCAGAGGAGCCTTTTGGTAGCCTGGGAAGGCACCTGGTGGTAACGTGGCAAAGAGGGATCAAGTAGCTAGCCAGATAATAGGCTTTAATAACAGTGGGATGGCAGGCCACTGTAGTGGTTTCCAGAGTAGATTCTCCTTACTGCCTGTAGCATCAGCCCGAATTCTTGAGGCCAGGCGCGATAGAGCAATGCCGCCAATGTTTGAAGGCTGGAGTATCGGGTCTAGCAGCACCTGTGCAGCTCCTGTGCCACACCTGCACAGCACCTGTAGAGCTCCTCCTCCACCGGAAACCAGCTAGAGCATGACATTTGTTCAAGAGAATACAATTTTAAACAACCTTCCAATTTACTTTTATTATTTAATTTGCTTCCTTCTCTTGTTATCCTTTGCTGAAAGGTTTTATCTAGGCAAGCTCAGGGGCAGCAGAGAACCTAGGTTCTAGCTGTTGATTGGTGGCTGCATATATATATATATATATTGATTGTGATTGGCTCACCCATGTGTTCAGTTAGAAACCATTAGTGCATTGCTGCTCCTTCTACAAATGATACAAACAGAATGAAACATATTAAATAGAAGTAAATTAGAAAGTTGTTTAACCCCTCAACAACCAAGGACGTGCCAGGCACGTCCTACAAAAAGTGTCAGTTAGTGACAAAGGACGTGTCACGCGGGGAGGTGGGCGGGTGCGTAAGTGTGCGCATGCACGCGCACATCACATTTCTATTCTATTTAATTTAATTGTATGAGGAGGGAGTGGGAGGGGAAAATAAGTGTTGGGCAAGGGATCTGGGAGGGAGTAGAATATTGAGGGGGGCAGCTACACTACAAAAAAATTGGGGTTTTATTTATTTTAAAAAAAGGCATACATTTTTAACAAACTGGGTACTGGCAGAGAACAGATGGCGGTTTATCTAGGCATCAGTACCCAAGATGGCGGCAACTAGGTAGAGGAGGGAGGGTTAGAGAGCTGTTTGGGGGGATCAGGGGGGATTCAACACTGCAGAATAACTATATATATATAAAAGCCTTTTACTTTAGTACTGGCAGACCTTCTGGTGGTGACAATTGTGAGGTGGGGGAGAAAAGAGAGCTGTTTGAGGGGGGTCAGGAGGGGATCAGGGTGTGGAATGTGTCAGGTGGGAGGCTGATGTCTACACTAAAGCTAAAAATAACCCTACAAGCTTCTTAATTAACCCCTTCACTGCTGGGCATAATACAAGTGTGGTGCGCAGCAGCCTTTAGCGGCCTTCTAATTACCAAAAAGCAATGCCAAAGCCATATATGTCTGCTATGTCTGAACAAAGGGGATCCCAGAGAAGCATTTATAACCATTTGTGCCATAATTGCACAAGCTGTTTTTAAATAATTTCAGTGAGAAACCTAAAGTTTGTGAAAAAGTGAACAAATTTTTTTATTTGATCGAATTTGGCAGTGAAATTGTGGCATGAAATATATAAAAATGGGCCTAGATCAATACTTTGGGTTGTCTTCTATACTACACTAAAGCTAAAATTAACCCTACAAGCTCCCTAATTAACCCCTTCACTGCTGGGCATAATACATGTGTGGTGTGCAGCAGCATTCAGCGGCCTTCTAATTACCAAAAAGCAACGCCAAAGCCATATAAGTCTGCTATTTCTGAACAAAGGGGATCCCATAGAAGCATTTACAACCATTTGTGCCATAATTGCACAAGCTGTTTTTAAATAATTTCAGTGACAAATGTAAAGTTTGTGAAAAAGTGAAAACAATTTTTTTATTTGATTGCATTTGGCGGTGAAATGGTGGCATGAAATATACCAAAATGGGCCTAGATCAATACTTTAGGTTGTCTACTAAACAAAATATATACATGTAAAGGGTTATTCAGGGATTCCTGACAGATATCAGTGTTCCAATGTAACTATCGCTAATTTTGAAAAAAAAAAATGGTTTGGAAATAGCAAAGTGCTACTTGTACTTATTGCCCTATAACTTGCAAAAAAAGCAAAGAACATGTAAACATTGGACATTTCTAAACTCAGGACAAAATTTAGAAACTATTTAGCATGGATGTTTTTTGGTGATTGTAGATGTGTAACAGATTTTAGGGGTCAAAGTTAGAAAAAGTGTGTTTTTTCCATTTTTTCATCATATTTTATAAAAAAATTTATAGTAAATTATATAATATGATGAAAATAATGGTATCTTTAGAAAGTCCATTTAATGACGAGAAAAATTGTATATAATATGTGTGGGAACAGTAAATGAGTAAAAGGAAAATTACAGCTAAACACAAACAGCAGAAATGTAAAAATAGCTCTGGTCCCAAACGGTCAGAAAATGGAAAAGTGCTCTGGTCTATAAGGGGTTAAAATTGTATTCTCTATCCGAATCATGAAATATATTTTTTTAGGTTTCATGTCCCTTTAATGTTGATTAGCTTATGCAGTTATAGATACATTTGCATGCAAAGCAGATATATTACACTTAAAGGGACAGTCTACACAAGAATTTTTATTGTTTAAAAAGATAGATAATCCCTTTATTATCCATACCCTAGTTTTGCATAACCAACACAGTTATATAAATACACTTTTTACCTCTGTGATTACCTTGTATCTAAGCCTCTGCAAACTGCCCCCTTATTTCAGTTCTTTTGAGAGACATCCATTTTAGCCAATCGGAACTGGCTCACTGGAACTTCACGTGCGTGAGCACAGTGTTATCTATATGACACACATGAACTAACACCCTCTAGTGGTGGAAAACTGACAAAATGCCCTCAGAGAAGAGGCGGCCTTCAAGGCCTTAGAAATTAGCATATGAACCTCCTAGGTTCAGCTTTCAACTAAGAATACCAAAAGCACAAAGCAAAATTGGTGATAAAAGTAAATTGGAAATTTGTTTAAAATTACATTCTCTATCAGAATCATCAAAGTTTATTTTGGACTAGACTGTCCCTTTAAATAGCAACATAAAATATGTTTTTAACCAACTCTTGCAGACACAGGTTCTACTACATTAAAGGAACATAATGATCAAATTTGAAATGTGCATGAGATCATTTCAATTTGGAACAGTTGCATTTTTGTAATATAGGAAAAATGGTTCTAGTAATAGCTAGGACAGTTCCAGTGGCATATGTATGTATCATGCCCCGTACGCCAACATTCAAACACCACACCTGCCCAGAATATATCTATATTATATGTATACTGTAAATCACTGGTTTTCAAACCTGTCCACAGGCCTCCCCAACAAAAGGTAAACTTGCGTGATTCAGATAAACCATGTCATTTAAAAAAAAACATTTATAAATGAACTTCTATTTTTAAATGTGATGTGCTCTCTTAGTAATTCTTGTTGAAAAAGAAAATGCACATATCCTACACTAGTGGGACCTAGCTACTGATTGGTGGCTGCACACATTTGTCTCTTTAGCTATTGGCTAACTAGATGTGTTCAGCTAGCTGCCAATAGTGCAATATAGAATAAATAGTAATAGAAAATTGAAAAATTATTTAAAATTGTATGTTCTATGCAAACCATTAAAGAACATTTTGGTTTTTTTTTGTCCCTTTAATGTTGTCTGAGCTGGTGAGCTATTTGAACATAATGTGCTTGGGGCATACACAGCATATTTGTATATGCCTCTGAAACAGACAGCTTTTTTGCTAGTACAAGTATATTGCAGTGATCCTTCTATTCAAAGTTGAAATGCCCTCATGCAAATTTTAGTTTTGACTAATATGTCACTTTAGAAGGATATGAAATTGTGCTCTTTTAGTAAAAAAAAAAAGTATTTAAATCAAAGTAACCATAAAAAGAAACAGATTGTGTTAAATTTAGCAAGCAGCATACTTGTTTTATCGCTAAATGAGTACTTAGACGTTCTCAGTGTAGCCACTGTCCCCCATGTATGATACTCTGCGCAGATAAGGTGTGGATAAGGCTCTCATAGGATAAGGTCCACATGCGTTTGGAGTCACCAGATCAGCATTTGCTGCAAGAGTTTAAGATTGTGCTGCATGAGCACACCTGCCCCCTGCTTACATTCAACCAATCGTGCATGAGCAGAGCTTGTCAGTCATCCTAGAAGAACAAGTTCAGGCTGTCTGTCGTTTGCAACTTCTGAAGTTGCAGACATGTTAAGAACCAGCTGTTGTACACTACTGAGCATGGGCAATAAACTGACTACAGCTGTTAAAGGTGTCTCCTAGCAACGCTTTAAAGGAAAAGCTGCTCCTTTGCCTTCCTGTAGAGACAACAGCCCCCTTATTGGGGAGTTACATAAAGTAATTGATTCTTCACAAATTAAAGGGACAGTCAACACCAGAATGTTTGTTGTTTTAAAGATAGATAATCCCTTAATTACCATTCCCCAGTTTTGCATAACCAACACAGTTATAATTATACACGTTTTACCTCTGTAATAACCTTGTATCTAAGCCTCAGCAGACTGCCCCCTTATTTCAGTTCTTTTGACAGACTTACATTTTAGCCAATCAGAGCTGTCTCCATGGTAAATTCGCGTGCATGAGCTCAATGTTATCTATATGAAACACTTGAACTAATGCCCTCTAGTGGTGAAAAACTATCAAAATGCATTTAGATTAGAGGCGGCCTTCAAGGTCTAAGACATTAGCATATGAACCTCCTAGATTTATCTTTCAACTAAGAATACCAAGAGAACAAAGCAAGGTTGGTGATAAAAGTAAATTGGAAAGTTGTTTAAAATTACATGCCCTGCTCTGCTGGTTCCTGTGGAGGAGGAGCAAGCAGGTGAAGCTGAGCTCCAATCTCCAGTCCCACAGCTGCTGGCGGTGTTTTTCGCGCCTCTCCCTAAGCTGGGATCTCGCTCTTAGGACAGTAATCAACACCACTCAAGGAACCCTTACAGCGGCACTACATCCCGCTGAGCAATCAAGCAAGCTGCTAGCAATACGCTATATCCAGTCTTATATGAAGATATCTAAGCACCGCTCCTATACCTAACTATGCTGAGAATGCCTAAGTCACTGCATATCGGCTTTTCCATTTAAAGGCAAAAAAGAAAAAACTGTATGTACTGGCATATACTCAAAAGCTACCTAACTGCATACCTGGAGCTCCCTGAAAGGCTACTCCCTCACTCCCGACACTTCGAATCCTCACACCTGTATCCTCCCTCCCACCTGTGTAGGTAGACGACTCCTTGCAGCGGACTTCAGCCGGACTGTGAACATACCTGGAGCTCCCTGAAAGGCTACTCCCTTACTCCTGACACCTCGAATCCTCACACCTGTATCCTCCTTCCCACCTGTGTCGGTAGGCGACTCCTTGCAGCGGACTTCAGCCGGACTGTGTACAGGCATCTTTTCCCCTGCTTCGCAATTACTGTGAGACCGGACCGGGCTTCTGGTGACGCCCCCCCCCCCTCTCCCACCGGTGCTGCGTGAGAGGGGACAAGGGGATCTTGTAAAGGCACTGAAAGGCGGAAAACAACCTGGTTTGTGAACCGGCCTCACGAACTTGCCGCTGGGATCCCTCCTCCCTCCTCTCCTACTGCTGCCACGCGAGTCGAGGTAGACTACGGCAACCGAGAAGGAATGGAACTTCCTGGAAGCACGATAAGCAAGCGAGTCCCCTGGCAGAAGCTATCTGAGAAGGATTTACGGCAGGCAACACAGTGGTGAAGGAGGTGGTGAGTTTGATAAACTGTTATTGGGAGAGGGCACAGGGAGAGACTCCTTACTTGGGGACTATTGCTGTGGAATATTAAGCTTTAAAGGAAAAGATAAAGAGAGAAAGGTGATAGAAGGCAGGGGAAAGAAAAAAGGAAAAAACAAGCTCCATGAATTAGGCTACCTGAAGGAGCTTCAAGGAAAACGGAGGAAATTAAGCTACAAAAATAACTATTTGCTGAAAACAATAGTTAGATAAAAGACTCATACAAGAGCATAGAACTGTATGATATCAAGCTAGAAGGAAAACTAGCAATTAATAAGGATAATTTTTGGGTTTTTCTCTTTTTGTTGCTTCTACTATTGTTATATTCTTTCCTCCTTTTCTCTTTTTTTGGTGTAGGCCATCTGAGCTAAAGTCATAAAGTGAATCAAAAAGAGGAAGCTAAGGCTATTTTAGCTCATTGGGATAAGTTTTGAACAACTTTACTTAAGAAATGAGTTCGCCATACTGGTTTTGTATGACATTTTTTGCAGTAGAGGCGAAATTTTGTGTTTTCTGTGTTTTTTCCTTCTTTAGTTGCTATATCCTATGTCAGAAAATTTAACTTAGCTCTTACATAAAATGAATTCTTGAGATGTTTTGTAAATAATAGGCAAAAATGTATTGGATCAAAAGCTGAAATATTTTAGAATGTTTTTTTTTTTTTTTTGTTGTCTCTCACTGGAAACAAAGTAGATTGTTACACACTTGATACAAGTATCATTACATAGGGAGACACAAGAGGTTACTGTTTGATCTAATATAGAGACTGGCTTTCTTAGAGAACGGATCACATTATCCTAAGCTGCTCCAGGGAAGAATATTTAGGTATACACTCTGAAAGGCTTACTGCTGCACTTTATATAAGAATAACTCAAAGAAAATAAATAAAGCTAACTACTTAAGAACTGATTAAAGAGCCCCTTTACTGCTTATGAGCCAGGATTCTTTGGAGATTTTGGCTTCAGGGGCTTATACATTTCTTTTTTTTCTTTTTCCCTGTTTTTTTACTCTCTATTTTGACAAGTTTATTGGTCTCAAGAGAAATAATCTCTTTTATTTTTATTTTTTTTTCTCTTAACTGCAACATTACTACCTCTGCTAAACTTCATAACTTAAATCGGAGCAGTGAAGAAAATAAAACTGCAACTGAGATAAATATAAAAGAGGCTTAATTATAAACTATTTTCTATTGATAAACAAAAAAAAAAAATAATAATAAGCCTCGTAGAAGGGAGACTAGTACTATAATCTTGGGATTTAATTATTTAAAGAATAAAAGCCCTAAAGATCTAAAATTTAGAAATCAGAAGAAACTTCTACTAGAGCAATAGCTCTTTGTTTTCACATAAACTTGCATCACCTTACAGCTGTAGCAAGGGGGAAAGAATAAAAACTGTTTTTTCTCTTTTTTTTTTTTTTTTTTTTTTTTTTTTTTTTTACACAACTCACTTAAGCAACTTAGCATCACTTTTTTGACTATAGGCACAAGTCATCACCTTCTATACGGATAAATATCCTTACAACCACTCCAGTAGCTCACATTCCGTGAATTTTCACCAGAATCACCTCATATATCACCCACACCTTCAAGACCCAGGAAGGGGTCTCCCCCCTTTTTTTTTTTTTTTTTTTTTCTCCTTCACAAATACACTATAACCTCACACAAAACCATCACTTACTCACATGGACAAATACCTTCACAATCACTCGAAAAACTCCCCTCTAGCTATGGCAGGAAGACAGAGAGATAAAAAAAACAAAGCGACCTATGAAACCTCAACAGAAGGGCACACAGCTGTTTCTAATTTTTCCCAAGGGGAATCATTAGACATCCAAACCATAGTAAGCAAAATCTCCGATGCCTTAGCTCCTAAATTTGAGGCCTTAAAAGTAGAGATTAAGCAAGATATAGAATCCTTAAAAAATGAGGTAAAACAATTTTCTCAGAGGCTCTCTGAAGCGGAGCAAAGGATCTCAGATCTAGAGGACACCAATATGACCTATAAAAATAGTCTAGATGCCATAAACATAACAGTCTCCAAAATGCAGAGTAAAATTGAAGATCTGGAGAACAGATCTAGAAGGAATAATCTGAGAATCATCGGAGTTCCTGAGGAAAGACAATATGAGAACTTAGATAAATTTCTTACGGAGACACTACCCAGACTACTCCAAATTCCAGACTCTTACCCTAAGATAGTAATTGAAAGGGCCCACAGGATAGGCACACCTACACCAAATAAAAACAACCTGAGACCAAGGCCTATAATTGCTAAGGTTCTGAATTTCCAGCATAAAATTGCAATTCTTCAGGCTTTTCGCAAGCATCAACCTATTTTACTAGGTGATGTAAAAATTCTTATCTTTCAAGATTACTCTGCAGAAGTAGCATCAAGAAGAAGGGAGATTGCCCCAATATGCTCAAGGTTTATAAACCAAGGTATACGGGCAACATTACTGTACCCAGCAAAATTAAAAATACAAAGGGAGGGATGCACATTCTTTTATGACTCAGCTCAGGATGCAGCTAAATTTTATGAGGAGATATTCCCTTCGGGAAATGGTTAAAAATAAATAAATTAAATCTAGATAAATTTGACACTTTCTCTACTGTATATTGAATAGGATATTAGAAAATAAAGGAAAGGAGGGAAGTTGGGGTAAACTCCCTCTAGCAGCTTGTTCAGAATGGGATAAGGGTACATGTATAATTGTAAATATGTGTCTTTTTTTGTCTTTTTTTCTCTTCTTTTTTTGCAATGTCCTTTGTCTTACGTCTGGGTTTTTTTTTTTTTTTTTCTCTCTTCCCCCCGCCCCTCCCAATACTTTAGTACCTTCAAGTCTATATGGATATTGATAACAAATTTAAATTAATTTCCTGGAATATAGGAGGCCTTACCTCACCCATTAAACGGAAGGCGATATTAGCTTTTCTGAGGAAGAATTATGCTGATCTCGCCTTTCTTCAAGAAACTCATTTAAAAGCTGAAGAGGTACTTAAATTAAAAACCTCTTGGGTTAAAGATGTTCTGTTTTCTGCTTCCTCTAACAGAAAGAGCGGAGTGGCGATCCTCCTGGGGAAAAAACTCTCTTACGAGATTATACATGTAGATACAGATCAAGAAGGAAGGTACATAATTGTAAAGATTAAAATTAATAAAACTCTTTATACTCTCTGCAATGTTTATGCCCCAAATGTTTTCAATTCCTCATTTTGGGATATTCTTCAAAACAGCCTCATGTCATGTGCAGAAGGCTACCTAGTTCTGGGTGGTGATTTTAATATGGCCCCAAAGCATCCTCTAGACAGACTCAGGCAGAGCTCCTACACTATAAAAACCAAAAGAGATAATCTGGAAACAAAGTTATTTAATAAAATTTCAAATAATTTGAAGATCTCTGACATCTGGAGACTGCAAAACCCTGAGGCTAGAGATTTTACTTGTCACTCAAGGGCCCATAAATCGCTATCGCGGATAGATCTTTTCTTGCTCGATGATAGGCTTTTTTCTAACGTAATCGCAGAAATTTCCCCAATCACCATTTCGGATCATGCACCGATTTCTCTGCACTTTCAGTTAAGTCCTTCCCCCTCAAGAAAGACGGGCTTTCGGTTTCCTCGGTACCTAGCTACAGACATTAAGTTTAAAAATTGGCTTATATCCAAATACCGTGAATTCACGCTATTTAATTCTGAGTACAGCACTAAACCTGCCATCTTCTGGGAGTCAGCCAAGGCGGTTATGCGAGGTGAAATTTTAGCATACACCATAGCCAGGACAAAAAAACTTAAGGTAAGAGAAAAAGAATTACTAAAATCAGTCACAAACACTTATAACCAATATATCCTATCGAAATCACCTGAGAACTGGTTGAGGTATACAAATGCGCTACGAGAAAGAGATTCATTTCTTCTCTACCAATCATCTCAGAAAGATCTAAGGATGCAGGCGAAATTGTATCGCTTTGGCAGTAAAACTGGGAAGCTTCTTGCAAACCTGGTTAGCCACGATAGGGCTTCTCCCTTAATAAGTTCACTACATCATGAAGGCAAAATCTATAAGACATCCGAGGAAATCCTCGGCATCTTTACTGATTATTATAAAGCCATCTATGCACATAAGACCTCCAATTTTAAACAAAGGGAGGAATTCTGGGGGAAAATTCAATTCCCAAAGTTAACTTCTCAAATGCTCGACCAGATCTGTGCCCCAATAACAGAGACTGAAATATCGGCTTCAATTAAAAAGCTTACCCTCAATAAAACACCGGGACCAGATGCCCTTCCAAATGAATTTTATAAGATCTTAATGCCTGAAATAACACCCCACTTAACTTCACTTTTTAACGATCTTTACATTAAAGGCAACACCCCTTCCCCTGATTTCGTGGCGTCATTTACTTCTCTTATTCTCAAACAGGGTAAAGACCCAGCTGAAAAAGAGTCTTACAGACCAATCGCGCTTCTCAACACGGATTACAAACTTCTGTCATCAATTCTGGCACATAGGCTTCAATTTCACCTGCCTATTATTATACACAAGGACCAAGCTGGTTTTTTGAAGAAACGCAATTCTTCGGCCAAAATAAGAGAAGTGTTTCTTGTAATAGACTACTTTAAAACAGGGGAGGGGCAGCGGGAGGTGGCTAGAGAGGGTACCCCTGACCTGTCAATTATTTCAATAGACGCAGGTAAGGCATTTGACTCTGTTCATCATGACCATATAGCATTCACCTTACAACAATTTGGCTTGACAGGCCATTTTTTGACCTTTTTTAATAACCTATATAAGAATGCCTATACGAAAATATTAGTTAATGGTTCCCCTACTCAGGCTATAAAATTGGAAAAAGGTACGAGGCAGGGGTGCCCTCTCTCCCCGCTTCTATTTGATCTTGCCATTGAACCTCTTGCATGTCAAATCCGTCAGCAAATCGAAGGGATTAAGATTAATAGGAAAATCTTGCAAACTGCACTTTATGCTGACGACGTATTAATATATATGTCAAACGCACAAAGAAACATGCCAAAGCTCCTCTGTATAATTGAAAAATTTGGATCCTTCTCAGGCTACAGTGTCAACTCTGCAAAATCAGAGCTTCTCTGGATCAAACAAACCCAAAACTCACCTATATCTATTCCTTTTAAAGTTGTTCAGGATTCTTTTAAATATTTAGGTATTTGGATATCGGCCAATCCGGACAACTGGTACTCATTGAACATCCTTCCGGTCTTAGCTAGTGTTAAGGAAGTGCTAAAAAATTGGCAAAACCTCCCATTGTCATTGTCGGGCCGCATAGCTCTGTACAAAATGTCGCTCCTCCCCAGGATTCTCTATGTTCTTCAGAACACCCCCCTGCTTCTCAAAACAAAAGATGTTGTCTCATTCAACTCTGCCTTAAGAATATTTATTTGGCAGAAGAGAAAACCCAGAATTTCGTTAGCTAGACTAGTTTTACCCAGAGACCAGGGAGGATTTTCCCTCCCTGATCTTCGTTTATACAATCAAGTATTCCTGGCACGAATCATGGCAGATTGGTTCACTAATAGTAATTACATTACAAATGGGGAACTGGAGAGTAACATGGTATATCCCTATTCACTGGTAGCACTGACTCATTGTAACAGTAAAACAATTCCTATTGAAATAAAGAAGATGAGCTCCATTTATAATCCTATATCCATTTGGAGAAAGATTGGTCTGGCTCTTCACATAAACACTGATGTCTCAGGACATGTCCCAATACTGAACAATCCTCAGTTTATAGCAGGCGTTCAGTCTGCTGTATTTTCCAAATGGGCATCACTAGGCCTGGTTAAACTCGAACAATTATTAGATCTCGAGAGGAGATGCATTAAATCTTTTGATTCTCTCAAACAGGAGTTTGCTATTCCTAATAAAAATTTCTTCGCCTATTTACAGGTGAGGCACTTCGCTCTTAAGCAGATCACTGACCTTGGATGGGAATGGTCTCTGGGAGAGCTAGAAAAGTGGCTGATATTATTCAAAAATGGGTTCACATCAATCTCTTTTATCTACCAAACTCTGTCTGCTGTTAAAGGTCCTGATGTTCTGGAGAAACTCCATTTTAAATGGTCCTTTTTGCTTCAACAGGACTTTCTTGATCCAGCTCTTCTTACTTTTTCGATTCAGGAAACTCTCCGGACTACTCTCTCAGCGACTTGGAGGGAGTCACATCTAAGACTTCTCCACATGACTTATTTCACCCCAGAAAAAGGCTCCAAATTCAGAAACTTAGGGTTTAATAAATGCCCCAAATGCTCATTTCCATCCGCTGGCCTAATGCACATGATTTGGGACTGCCCAAAAATTCATAACTTTTGGTTAAAAGTTCAATATTGGCTTAACAATATAGTCAGGGTCCCTTCCTTCACATTCTCCCCCAGGAGGATAGTCTTTTTTGCTGATAACCCCACTCCGCCACATTTCACCGGCAAAATTATAAGTATGGCTACCCTTGCGGTTAGATACTTGATTTTAAAGAAATGGAAATTAAAAGCCGTCCCGAGTTTAGTTGAAGTTAAAAATTGCCTAAAGAAGCAATGTATCATTGAACAACTCGACACTAACTTGCAAAAAGATCAAGACGTAAAGAATTTCTTTTCCAAATGGTCACAATTCATTAAGGCACTCCCTCCCAGTGAGATTGAGTATATAATCTATCCTTTCAAAGACAGTGAACTTGTTCTACTGGGGATATGGTAAACTTTAAATATATCTTATCTCTCGACCTCCCCGGGAATCTGAAGTCCCTTCCCTTTTATTTAATCTTTCCCCCTTTTTTTTTTTTTTTTTTTTTTTTTTTCTTTTCGTTTTTTTTGTTAATTGTCTGTGTTAAAGTCACTTTCGTAGGATCTTTTTGGTCCTTCCCTATGTAGCTGTGACCTACTCTGTCTATTTGTGAAACCTAGTATGATCACAGCTGTTTGTCTAGAAAATATGAAAAACCTTTTTTGGTTCCAGCAAGGAGTTAACAAGATGAGTCCAGGTTCTATTTTAGGGTATAAGGTTTCGGCTTGTTAGAATTAGTGACAGATTCATCCTGACCCAAATACTTTTGCTTTGTTTTAGGGGAGAGCTTATTTTGGAATATCGATATACTTACAAGGAGACCTGAAATAAGGTCTTGCATTTTCTTCCTTACTGTTTTTCCTTTTTTTTTTTTTTTTTTTTCTTTTTTCTTTAAAAGCTTGACTGTAGTGTATCCCCTATTATGTAATCATTGCTTTAAACCTCATTCTTTTTTCTGTACCCCAAACTGGATTACCAATAAAAAATTATAAAATTAAAAAAATTACATGCCCTATTTGAAACATGAAAGTTTTTTTTGGACTTGACTGTCCCTTTAAGTTAAAAGAAATAAAAAGGGTAAAAAACCTTTTAAAATTATTAATAATATATATTGCAATGATTTCTATAAAGTATAACCGACTGGTTAGTGTTTTTCATTACAACCATGAAACAGACTGTTTTATATCCCTTTAATATCTCTTTGTTATTTAGTTTCATGAGAGAATCATCTTTAATATGAAATACCCAATTTTACAATAGAAAACCATAAAGCACATCTGTAGCCTAAACATCCCTGTCCTGGGTGTGTATACATGATGACACATTTAAAGGGACACAAAACCCTTTTTTTTTCTTTCTTTTGTGATTCAGAGAAAACATGCATTTTAAAAAACAATCGGCTAGATTACGAGTTGTGCGTTAAGGTAAAAAAGCAGCATTAAGAGTTCCTAATGCTGCTTTTTCACGCCCGCTGGTATTACGAGTCTTGAAGGTTTAGGGTCACTGCACACTTCCTTGGCCGTACCGCAAAACGATTTACGTAAACTTTGTAAAGGCTTTTTTCTATGGGACATCCATAGCGCCGGTATTACGAGTCTGTCCTGGGAGGCCAAAAAGGGAGCGGTACACCCTACCCTGTCAAGAGTCCTAACGCATTTAAAAATCAGTAGTAAAGAGTTTTATGGTACAACGCCGTAACATAAAACTCATAACTAAAGTGCTAAAAAGTACACTAACACCCATAAACTACCTATTAACCCCTAAACCGAGGCTCTCCCGCATCGCTAATACTAAAATAAAAATTTTAACCCCTAATCTGCTGCTCCGGACACCACCGCCACCTACATTATATGTATTAACCCCTAATCTGCTGCCCCCAACATCGCCGACACCTACATTATATTTATTAACCCCTAATCTGCCACCCCCAATGTCGCGGCCACCTATCTACACTTATTCACCCCCCATATCTGCCGCCCCCAACGTTGCCAACATTATAATAAACATATTAACCCCTAAACCGCCGCATTCCCACCTCGCAAACATTAGTTGAATAGTATTAACCCCTAATCTGCCGTCCCTAACATCGCCACTACCTACCTACATTTATTAACCCCTAATCTGCCGCCCCCAACGTCGCCGCCACTATATTAGTTATTAACCCCTAAACCTAAGTCTAACCCTAAACCTAACACCCACTAACTTAAATATAATTTAAATAAATATTCTTATCATTAACTAAATTATTCCTATTTAAAACTAAATACTTACCTGTAAAATAAACCCTAAGATAGCTACAATATAACTAATAGTTACATTGTAGATATCTTAGGGTTTATTTTTTATTTTACAGGCAAGTTTGTATTTATTTTAACTAGGTAGAATAGTTATTAAATATTTAATAACTACCTAGCTAAAATAAATACAAAAGTACCTGTAAAATAAAAGCTAACCTAAGTTACACTAACACTACACTATAATTAAATAAATTAACTAAATTAAATACAATTACCTACATTAAATTAAATTAGCTAAAGTACAGAAAACCCCCACTAAATTACAGAAAATAATAAACAAATTACAGAAATTTAAACTAATTACACCTAATCTAATTAAAATAAAAAAGCCCCTCCCAAAATAAAAAAAAACCCTAGACTAAACTACCAATAGCCCTTAAAAGGGCCTTTTGCGGGGCATTGCCCCAAAGTAATCAGCTCTTTTACCTGTAAAAAAAAAATACAAACAACACCTCCAACAGTAAAACCCACCACCCACATAACCAACCCCAATTGGCAATCAGCCAATAGGATTGAGCTTGCATTCTATTGGCTGATTGGAACAGCCAATAGAATGCAAGCTCAATCCTATTGGCTGATTGGATCAGCCAATAGGATTGAACTTCAATCATATTGGCTGATTGCATCAGCCAATAGGATTTTTTCTACCTTAATTCCAATTACAGAATTCTATCAGCCAATCGGAATCTAAGGGACGCCATCTTGGATGATGCCACTTAAAGGTACCTTCATTCTGTTTTAGTCGTCGGATGAAGAGGATGCTCCGCGTCGGATGTCTTGAAGATGGATGACATCACAATTCTGAGACTGCATCCTGTTTCACATGGATGATGCACACCAGTCTGGCCATAAAAGGAAGTGTAGGAAATGAGCAGTATCCCCCACAATGCATCATAGTCAGGAAGAGAGGTGAGTAAAATGGCTTCCAGCAGCACATGGCAAACAACAGGGAAAAAACCCTGACAGTACCCTCCCCTCAATGACCCCTCCCCCGTGGGAGGACAAAAGGCTTATTGGGGAAACGGGCATGAAAGGCACGGAGGAGGACGGGAGCATGAACATCAGAGGAGGGAACCCAAGAACGCTCCTCCGGACTGTAGCGCCTCCAGTGAACCAAATACTGTACACGGCCCCTGGACATACGAGAGTCAATAATGCTGCTGACCTCATACTCCTCATGGTTGTCAAGAAAGATAGGATGGGGACGAGGCAACACAGTGGTAAACCAATTACAAACCAATGGTTTCAAGAGGGAGACATGAAAAACATTGGCGATGCGCATAGCAGGAGGAAGGTCAAGAGCGTAGGCCACAGGATTAACCCGTCGGAGTATTCGAAAAGGACCAACATAACGGTGAGCCAATTTATTGGAAGGCACACAAAGGTTCAAGTTGCGGGAGGACAGCCAAACTCTCTCACCAACCTGGTAGGAAGGTGCGGGCAGACGCCTACGATCAGCCTGGAACTTTTGGCGCTGCATAGAACGATGAAAGCAGTCCTGAATCTTCACCTACGTGGAACAGAGTTGCCGGAGATGCTCCTCCAAAGCCGGAATACCCTGAGACATGAATGAATCGGGCAACAAGGATGGTTGAAACCCATAATTCGCCATGAACGGGGATAACTTGGAGAAGCATTAATAGCACTATTACGAGCAAACTCTGCCCAAGGTAACAGTTCAGAACAATTATTGCGGTGATCTGAGACATAGCAATGGAGGAACTGTTCCAGAGCTTGATTAGACCGTTCCGCAGCCCCATTGGATTGAGGGTGATATGCCGATGGAGAAGGAAAGCTGGATCCCCATTTGAGCACAAAAGGAACGCCAAAATCTGGAGACAAACTGGCTACCCAGGTCCGACACTATCTCCTTGGGCAACCCATGTAAACGGAAGACCTTCCGGGCAAAAATCGAAGCAAGCTCCTCAGCGGTAGGCAGCTTCATCAAGGGAATGCAATGTGACATTTTAGAAAAACAGTCAACCACCATAAGGATAACAGTATTGCCATTGGAAACAGGGAGCTCGACAATGAAGTCGATGGAAAGATGTGTCCAAGGACGCTCACCATTAGCAATAGGTTGAAGAAGACCTACAGGAAGACGTCGAGGAGTCTTATTCTGTGCACAAACTGAGCAGGAGGCAACATACGCAGCAATATCAGAACAAAGACCTGGCCACCAGAATTGTCGAGTGACAGACCAAATCATTTGGTTCTTGCCTGGGTGACCTGCGGCTTTAGGATAGTGGTAAGTGTGCAAAAGTTTAGTTTGAAGATTCTCAGGAACAAAACACTTAGCACTAGGTTTCTCAGGAGGTGCATTGGTTTGTGCAGCCAGGATCTCCTCCCCCAAGGGAGAAGTCAAATTAGTACGTATGGTAGCCAAAATATGGTCAAGAGGTATAACAGGAGTAGGTACAGACTCCTCCTTGGATAGAGGTGAAAATTGTCGAGAGAGGGCATCAGCCCTAACATTCTTACTACCAGACAGGTAGGAGACCACATAATTAAACCGAGACAAAAATAGCGCCCATCTGGCCTGTCGGGGCGACAAACGTTTTGCTTCAGATAGATAAGTTAAATTCTTGTGGTGAGTAAGAATGAGCACTGGCTTGCTAGTACCCTCGAGAAGATGCCTCCATTCCTTGAGTGCCAAAATTATGGCCAGTAATTCCCTGTCGCCAATTTCATAATTGCACTCCGCTGGAGACAATTTCTTAGAGAAGAAACCACACAGATGCAAGGAACCGTCAGGCGTAGGACATTGAGACAAGAGGGCACCTACCCCAGTCTCAGATGCATCGACCTCAAGAACGAAAGGCAGGTCAGGGTTAGGATGAGCCAGAACTGGAGCGGCAGCAAACAAAATGGCAGTAGGTGACCAATGGAGTGGATCATTCTCTTTACGGGTCATGTCTGTGATAGGTTTGACCAGGGAAGAAAAGTTTTTAATAAACTTTCTATAGTAATTGGCGAACCCCAAAAAACGTTGAATAGACCGAATACCAACTGGGCGACGCCACTGCAGAACTACAGATAACTTGTCAGGATCCATGGAGAACCCTGCAATGGAGATAACATAACCTAGGAAGGTTACTTGAGTCTGATGGAACTCACATTTCTTGAGTTTACAAAACAGGCCGTTCTCACGTAGTCTCTGAAGAACCTGTGTAACATCAGAACGATGAGCCTCAAGTATGGGTGAGTGTATAAGGATGTCGTCTAAGTACAACACAACACACTGTTGCAACATATCTCGTAGGACATCATTAATAAATTCATTAAAAACAGCAGGAGCATTACATAGGCCAAAGGGCATTACAAGATACTCATAATGCCCACTCCTGGTGTTAAATGCTGTTTTCCATTCGTGACCCTCCTTAATCCTAACGAGATTGTACGCTCCTTTCAAATCAAGTTTAGTAAAGACCGTAGCTCCCTTGAGGTGGTCAAAGAGTTCCGTAATGAGCGGAATAGGGTAAGCATTCTTAATGGTAAGACGATTAAGACCCCTACAATTGATACATGTTCTTAACTCGCCACCCTTTTTCTTCACAAATAAGGAGCCAGCCCCTGTAGGAGAGTGGGATTTGCAGATGATTCCCCGCGACAGAGCATCGGCAACATACTCCTCCATAGCACAATTCTCTGCAACAGACAGAGGGTACACCCGGCCCCGAGGAGGAATGGCTCTGGGTTGCAGGTCTATGCACAATCATAAGACCGGTGAGGAGGCAACGTACCGGCACGCACCTTGTCAAACACGTCTAGGAACTCTCGGTACTCCTCTGGCAATTGAGATACCGAAGAAGTGCACAAGACTTTAACTGGTTTCCGATGACAAGTGGAAATACATTGCGGGGACCATGACAAAATTTCGGACCTGCGCCAGTCAAGACTGGGATTGTGCTTTTGTAGCCAGGGATAACCCAGAACAACCGGAAAATGCATCAAGTTTATCACCTGGAACTGGAAGGTTTCAAAATGGAGAGCCCCAACAGCCATGGACAACGGAGCAGTTTTGTGAGTAACGAGTGCGGGTTGAAGGGGTCTGCCATCAATGGCCTCAATAGCAAGCGGAACGGACCGAGGCAAAACAGGAATGGAGTGCTTTGATACAAAAGCACTGTCAATGAAATAGCCTGCAGCACCGGAGTCAACAAGAGCCTGAGTGACTATGGAGGAGTCCACCCAGGAAAGGACAACCGTGACAAAAGGTTTCTCCTTAAGCGGTTCCGGGATGAGGATAAACCACCCAAGGTCTGCCCACGACAGGACCTTATGTGTGAGCATTTCCCAGCCGTGTAGGACAAGACTTCAAAAGGTGGCCCTGTAACCTACAATAGAGGCAGAGCCCCTCCCTCCTCCTAAAGACCCTCTCCGCCACGGAGAGACGCGTGAGTCCCAACTGCATTGGCTCAGCAGTAGCTGGTGACTCAGGACCAGGAGGCATGGGAGGAGAGGGAGGCATGGGTGGGAACGAACACGTAAGAGACAACGGAACAGGAGGCTTCCGCAAGCGCTCCTTGAAAGAGGGCCTCTCTCTGAGTCTGATGTCAATTAGGATAAAAAGACACCAATGCCTCAAGATCCTCTGGTAAATCTCTGGCAGCAACTTCGTCTTTAATCGCATCAGAGAGCCCATGAAAGAAAGCAGCAACAAGGGCTTCATTGTTCCAACCTACTTCTGTGGCAAGTGTACGGAACTCAATAGCATACTGAGCAACAGATCTTGTACCTCGCTGAATGGACATGAGTCGTGCAGCAGCAGAGGAGGAGCGCGCCGGAACATCAAATACCCTTCGAAAGGAGGCCACAAATTCAGAGGGAAACGGGGAGCTTAGGTTTTTTTTAGCTAGTATTTTATTTGAGGGGTTGGTTGTGTGGGTGGTGGGTTTTACTGTTGGGGAGGTTGTTTGTATTATTTTTTACAGGTAAAAGAGCTGATTACTTTGGGGCAATGCCCCGCAAAAGGCCCTTTTAAGGGCTATTGGTAGTTTAGTTTAGGCTAGGGTTTTTTTATTTTATTTTGGGGCGGCTATTAGATTAGGTGTAATTAGTTTAAATTTCTGTAATTTGTTTATAATTTTCTGTAATTTAGTGGGGGGGGGGTTTGTACTTTAGCTAATTTAATTTAATGTAGGTAATTGTATTTAATTAATTAATTTATTTATTTAATTATAGTGTAGTGTTAGGTGTCAGTGTAACTTAGGTTAGGTTTTATTTTACAGGTAAATTTGTCTTTATTTTAACTAGGTAGTTATTAAATAGTTAATGACTATTTAATAACTATTCTACCTAGTTAAAATAAATACAAACTTGCCTGTAAAATAAAAATAAATCCTAAGCTAGCTATAATGTAATTGTTAGTTATATTGTAGCTATCTTAGGGTTTCTTTTACAGGTAAGTATTTAGTTTTAAATTGGAATAATTTAGTTAATGATAGTACTATTTATTTAGATTTATTTAAATTATATTTAAGTTAGGGGGTATTAGGTTTAGGGATAGACTTAGGTTTAGGGGTTAATAACTTTAATATAGTGGCTGCGACATTGGGCGCGGCAGATTAGGAGTTAATAAATGTAGGTAGGTGGCATCGATGTTAGGGCTGGCAGATTAGGGGTTAATAATATTTAACTAATGTTTACGAGGCGGGAGTGCGGCGGTTTAGGGGTTAATATGTTTATTATAGTGGCGGCGACATTGTGGGCGGCAGGATAGGGGTTAATAAGTGTAGGTAGGTGGCGGCGACATTGGGGGTGGCAGATTAGGGGTTAATACATATAATGTAGGTGTCGACGATGTTGGGGGCAGCAGATTAGGGGTTCATAAGTATAATGTTAGTGGTGGCAGTGTCCGGAGTGGCAGATTAGGGGTTAATAATGTCAGGGGCGGCAGATTAGGGGTTAATAAGTGTAAGATTAGGGGTGTTTAAACTCGGGGTTCATGTTAGGGTGTTAGGTGTAAACATAAATTTTATTTCCCCATAGGAATCAATGGGGTTGTGTTACTGAGCTTTACGCTGCTTTATTGCAGGTGTTAGACTTTTTTTCAGCCGACTCTCCCTGTTGATTCCTATGGGGAAATCATGCATGAGCACGTTACACCAGCTCACCGCTGACTTAAGCAGCGCTGGTATTGGAGTGCGGTAATGAGCAAAATTTTGCTCTACACTCAGTTCTTGCCTTTTAACGATGGTTTTCTGAAAACTCGTGATACCAGCGCTGTAGGTAAGTGAGCGGTGAGGGAAAACTGCTCGTTAGCACCGCACAGCCTCTAACGCAAAACTCGTAATCTAGGTGAATGCATTTCTATTATCTAATTTGATTTGTTCTCTTGGTATCCTTTTATTTCTGCACATGTATGCCTTGTGTTATTGGCTTACCCATGTGCATTGCAGCTTCTTCAACAAAAAATTCTAAGAGAAGGAAGCAAAATAGATGATAGAAGTAAATTGGAAAGTTGTTTAAAATCGTATTATTTATCTAAATTGTGAAAGAAAGAAAATTAGGTTTCATGTCCCTTAAAAAACAAAATCTCTGCAGACCCATGATAAACAGGCAGATAGCATAAGAATTGTTAAATAAATGACTCAGTGTACAGAGTGCACCTATGCAGTGCCAGATTAAGGGGCTTCACGGGTCTGAATTTAACACTGATTTTGTAATACGCAAATAAACGCTTACATTATTTGTATTAAGAATAATACACCCTTTGTATATACTTATACACTAATAAATAATGTAAACATATTTTCCTACCTAAAGAGAAGTTGTTGTTTTTTCAGCTGGCAGCAAGCTGAAGCCTTCTATAACCATGAGAAGAGGTGCGATACACACACATGCATGCAGGTCTAAGCAGTCACACACACACACACAATGCAGGACAGGAACACAAAGAGTGAGACAGGGACAGAGATAGGGACACAGACAGAGAGACAGAAATACACAGACAGGGACACAGAGAGACAGACAGAGACACATACAGGGACACATACAGGGACAGAGAAAGAGAGACAGGGACACAGCGACACAGGAAGGGACACAGACATAGAGACACAGACAGGGACACAGAGAGAGAGACACAGACAGAGACAGATAGACACACAGAAAGAGAGATAGGGACACACAGATACACAGACAGAGACACAGAAAGAGACAGACACAGAGACAGGGACACAGACAGACATACAGACACGGACAGACACATAGAGACAGACACACACACAGAGACAGACAGACACACAGACAGGGACAGAGAGACAGGGACAAACAGAGACACAGAGAGAAACAGACACAAGGACACAGAAAGCTCCCTACCACACACACACACAAACCACACAGGGATACAGACAGAGCCAGGGACACAGAGAGACACACAGAGCGACAGAGACACACACACACACAGGGACACACAGAGAGACAAGGATAGAGACGCACACTATTACAGGGATACAGACAGAGACAGGGACACAGAGAGACACACACAGAGAGGCAGGGATGCAGAGACAGGGACCCACACACACATGGACACAGACAGAAACACAGGGAAACAGACAGGGATAGAGAGACAGGGACACAGACAGGGACAGAGAGACAGGGACACAGAGAGAAAGACACAGACAGTGATACAGAGAAAGAGACAGACCAACGCAGAGACAGAGGGAGACAGACAGAGACAGGGACAGAGAGAGAGACAGACAGACAGAGAGACAGGGACACAGAGAGAAAGACACAGACAGGGATACAGAGAAAGAGACAGACAGACGAAGAGACAGAGATAGACAGACAGAGACACAGAGAGACACAGACAGAGAGACAGGGACACAGAGAGAAAGACACAGACAGGGATACAGAGAAAGAGACAGAAGAAGAGACAGAGAGAGACACAGACAGAAAGACAGGGACATAGAGGGAAAGACACAGACAGGGATACAGAGAGAGACAGACAGACAGACACAGAGAGACAGACATAGACAGAGAGACAGGGACACAGAGAGAAAGACACAAACAGGGACATAGACAAAGAGAAAGACAGACACAGAGACAGAGAGAGACAGACACAGAGATTCAGGGACACTGAGAGAAAGACACAGACAGGGCTACAGAAAGAGACAGACAGACACAGAGAGACAGACACAGACAGAGAGACATGGACACAGAGAGAAAGACACAGGCAGGGATACAGAGAAAGAGACAGATAGACGCAGAGACAGAGAGATAGAGACAAAGACAGAGAGACAGGGACACAGAGAGAACAACACAGACAGGGATACAGAGAGAGACAGACAGACACAGAGAGACATACACAGACAGGGTTACAGAGAGAGACAGAGAGACAAGGACAGGGACACAGAGAGAGACAGACAGGCAAAGACACAGAGACAGGGAAACAGACAGAGACACACACACACACACAGAGACAGACAGGTATACAGAGACACACAGAGAGTCAGGGACATAGAGACAGAGAAAGAGACAGGGCCACACACACAGGGACAGAGACAGGGACAAAGACACAGACACTTTCACACACCACTTCTCACATACTCACATAATATACACTCCTCACACTGGCGCCTCTCTCACCCAAACACACACCTTTATTACACACAAATACACCTCTCTTACACACACACACATTTCTCACACACCCTCATACACACATACCACACACCCTCATATACACACTGCAAACAAACACACCTCTCAAACATCCCTCACACTGGTTTTCATGATTGCCATACGAATTGTAAATAGATTTTTTTTTAAAAATTGTCTCCTAAGTTTTGACAGACTCCATATTTGGATATTTCTGCATACTAATTGATTCTTAAACGTGCATGTTCTGTTGAAAAACAAATAAAGCCAGCTTTGGCATAGTTATATGGGTTAGCTTGAATTAGTTAAAGGAACATTATAGCATTATAAACATATGACTAAACTGATTCATAAACTAATATACAGTTTCTTTGCATCAGATAAAAGAAACATTTTGGCAACCATATTTTTTGTCAAGATGTTCCTTTAATCTAATGCAAAGAAAATGTACAGTAGCTTAGGAATCACTGTAGTCATATGTTTAGAATACTATAATGTTCCTTTAACATGAATTATGTGTAATATCAGAATCTATAAACTTCTGGAAGATGCATAAATCCAATATACAGTTATACATTTAAAGCCACAGGTAACACTATATTTGAGATTTCATTTCTTCACAGCAGAATTCCTCTTAATACATTACATACATGTCCTAATACACAACTTTATCTGTGTACAAACAGACACATTTGTATCCCACAATATTTTATGAGCCTTTTATTACACATTATTCTAACATGAAAATTAGGCTCATCACACTCACTAATTACCATACAGTGTTGCAAAGTTCACCCTTCAGTACCCACACCCCACCATCCTTGACACTAACCAGACTGGTCTGGAATCAGTACACTTTGGTTTGGTCTGCAGCATGGCTGGTCATTTTGGGTTGGTTGACATTTCTAATGGTATTTCCAATATGTAATATGACAGAAGGCAGTAGTATAAAGCTCCCAAACTGACCAACCTCATAGAATGCAATATTAATTGGGAGATCTGGTTTATGTCAAATTGAATTCTTTATTTTCTGCATCATGTCTGTTTTTATATATATATATATATATATATATATATATATATATATATATATATATATATATATATATATATATATATATATATATATATATATATATATATAAATTATAACATGCTAGACGTACCTCAGCACCAAACAGAGAGCTAGATTTAAATCCAATGAATGGTTTTCTTGGGTCAGTTATTGTGGCCCAATGGCTTGGGGAAAACAAAATCAGATAATTTATCACTTTTACATTACTATTTGGCTGATATTGTCCCAGTAGTTGACAGTTAAATTCAATAGCGAACTTGTTTACTTTAAACTTGTAATACGTGCACTACTTCCGGGGTGTGCAAAGAGCCTTGATAAACCCATTATTGCTCATGCGCAACAGAGCACCACTCGTAATCTATCCCTTAATAGGCTGTGGTTTCAAAGCACAAAACCAGATATTTTAAATACGCAAATAAACCTGAAAATGCAATTTTATTACAAGACCAGAGACTCATATTTTGCTTTCTTACCTTTACTACTTAAATGCAGTATTAAAAGTATACAGAAACAAATACAAATAACTGTCAATATTTGAAAAGACAGTAAAAACAGTGTACAGACCATTGACCAATAGAAATGGAGAACTGGTTAAACTAGAACAAAGTGACCAATCAGCTTGATAATATAGCCTATAAACTGTCCAACATCAAACAGCAAATCCTCTTTCTTTTACTGCTTGAAGGAGATAAGTATCGTTTTTTCAATAAAATAATAGATACATTGCTTATTTGATATTTGTTTTTCTGTGGTTTTCTTTTCATCCTTAAAGGGACACTGAACCCAAATTTTTTGTTTCGTGATTCAGATAGAGCATGCAATTTTAAGCAACTTTCTAATTTACTCCTATTATCAATTTTTCTTCGTTCACTTGCTATCTTTATTTGAAAAAGAAGGCATCTAAGCTTCTTTTTTGTTTCAGTACTCTGGACAGCTCTTTTTTATTGGTGGATGAATTTATCCACCAATCAGCAAGAATAACCCAGGTTATTCACCAAAAATGGGCCAGCATCTAAACTTACATTCTTGCATTTCAAATAAAGATACCAAGAGAAGGAAAAAAATGTGATAATAGGAGTAAATTAGAAAGTTGCCTAAAATTGCATGCTCTATCTGAATCATGAAAGAAAAAATTTGGGTTTAGTGTCCCTTTAATGTGATTAAATATATATACAGGTATATATTTTATTTTACTCCATTTTTTGTTAAAAAAAAAAAAAAATCTTCCACTTTTATTCTTTAATTCTAATATCCTGTTTACATCCGGTTTTATATATTTTTATTTTCGTTCATTATTTTCTCTATCTTACCCTCTTTTAGTCTCTGTGTCGTTAGCAAGTTCTCTGCATCCATTTGCGGCCTGTATGGGGTCCGTGCGCATGCGCAGTACATTCCTCTTCTAACTGCGTAGTTAGACACACCCCCGCCTTCCCGCCCTGTTTTACCTCAGATCGGCTGTGTTTGATGCTTCAACAGCTGTTATATGTTGCAAAAAAGAGTTTAAATTAGTTATTTTCATTCCGGTTTCATTTATCCATATTGTGGTCTCTGTCTCCATCTAGTGTCTGTTTATTTTAACATATATTTTGAAAGAAAAAATGTTGTCATATTTTACTAATTAATTTTTCTTGGTATCTAAATACATTTTTAGTTTAATTAAATTTTGTATATCTCTTGGGTCAATCCTTGTTATTAATTAATTAGTTAACAAAAAGTTTATTAATTAGTTCATATATTATATTTTTCAATTTGTAAATAATGTCTCAACTTTCTGAGGTAAATCCTTCACTTAACTCTGAAGGTGTACAAAAAATGATTGATGTTTCAATGAACTCGATGTTAGAAAAAATTACCTTATTACCTAATTAAAAAAAGGCTGTTAAAAGGAAAAGAACTGTTTCCAGCGCTATTAAAACAAGCAAAAAGTTGGTTAAAAAATCTTTTGTTCCTTGCAGGAAAGGAAGAAAAACACCTGCTGAATCCTCTACTCCCAAGAGGTCACTTATGGGAGAGGCTTTGGCCAATAAAGATGCATTAGACATTTCTTCATCTACAGAATATAATTCTGATTCCTCTTTGGATTCAGTAAATTCTAATGATTATTTAACTCAACCTTCTTCTGAAGATTCTACTGCCTCTCCAAAGGTTAAAAATGTTAAAAAATGTTTAAAGAGGACTAAACACCTTAAATCTGATTCTGAAGAGAAATATTTTTATGATTGCCTAGGTAACCCTAGATTTAACGCTGATGATTTACATCATCCAAGATCAGCGGAGTGGTGTCCATCTTCAGATACAGCAGATTTTATTGACTTTCAGTTACGTCAGCCTTTAAAAAGAGATTCCCATAACAAAATGAGGGCTGAATGCCCCAGACCTATTCTTCCTAAAATGTATAGGTCCCCAGGGTTTTAAACTTAAAAAAGGTATGGATAGGGCATGGAAAATATGCCAGGATAAAATGTTGGATTCAATAGGTCCTTTATCCAAACTTTTTGACCTATCAGAACAGGAAAATTTTCTACCAAGATCGTTTTTCTGATCAGGCTGGGAAAGGAAGAGGCCGTTTTCCTGGCCGTGCATCATAACCCAAATGGTCTCAATATGCAAATCAATTCACAAATCAGCAACAACAATTTCAATACAGACAGTTCCAGAATCCAGCAACCTCTGGTTTCTCCCCTTCCAGAGGGAGACCATGGAATCCAAGATTTCAACGATCAAGGCAAAGATCTCGTGCCCCTCAAGGTAAATTTTTTCCTTCCTTTTCATGTTTCTTCCCAAAACCTTATAGGAGGCAGAATCGATTTTTATGCTCACAATTGGAACCTCATAACAACAGATCAATGGGTTCTTCAAACCATTTCAGGGCTTTTTATAGATTTTATTTCTCCTCCTGTACAAAATTCTCTTCCTCTTCCAATAAAAGTTTCAGTTTCAGAAAGAACTTTGGTTCAAGACAAAATATCAAACCTTTTATCAAAACAAGCCATAGAACCAGCTTTAAATCCTCAAAATTGTTTCCTAAGCAATCTTTTTCTCGTAAAAAAGAAAAATGGCCAATTTCATCCAGTTATAAATTTAAGATCCTTAAATGCCTCCGTTGTCTATCAATATTTCAAAATGGAAGGTATTCATCTTCTCAGAGATTGCCTTCTAGACTATGATTACTTAGTCAGATTAGATCTGACAGATGCTTATCTTACAGTTCCTGTAGCTCAGGAACACAGGAAATTTCTCACCTTTGTTTGGGAAGGCAAAATTTGGAGTTTCACTTGTATGACTTTTGGTCTGTCCTCGGTTCCTTGGATCTTTACCAAATTAATGAAACCTATAATTACTTGGCTTCGTTTACGAGGAGTTTGCCTTATCATCTATTTAGATGATATTTTTATTATGAATCAGACTTCTGTCATTCTAAATTCTCAGCTCCAGCTTACTATTTATATTCTGGAAAATTTGGGTTTCTTAGTCAACAAAGAGAAATCAGTTCTTTCTCCTTCCAAATCTTTAAATCTTTAACCTTTTTGGGATTTCAAATAGACACATTGAATTCTACACTCAGTCTACCCAGAGAGAAAATTGTGAATATCAAGAAAGACATTTCAAAAACTCTTTCTTTATCTTTGGTTCCCATCAGGACTATAGCCAGAATAGTTGGGTTACTCTCATCCTCTATTCAGGCTATTTTCCCTACCCCTCTTCATTACAGGGAACTTCAATGTTTGAAAATCTTTCATCTTCAGAAAGGTCTTTCATATTCCCACTTGATCCCTCTATCTTCAGAAGCCAAAGAAGAACTTTCATGGTGGCTCTCCCATATAGAAGCTTGGAATGGGAGGGCCATTTTTGGGAAAGCTCCGGATTTAATTATAGAATCCGATGCCAGTCGTTCAGGCTGGAGAGCTTGTTGCGGCCCTTCAATCACGAGCAGAAAATGGTCTTCAGAAGAAAAAAGTTTTCATATCAACTGCTTAGAACTTTTGGCAGGCTCTTTTGCAGTCAAGAGTTTTTGTCAAATATTCTTTGCCTGTGTCCATTTTACTCAGAATGGACAATATTTCTGCAGTACGTTATCTCAATCGTCTCGGTGGTACAAAATCAAAAAATGTATCGATTATTATGAAAGATTTCATTCACCTTTGCTTGGCATGAAATATTTCTGTCAAAGCAGAATATATTACAGGTTTATCCAATGTCGCAGCGGATTGGGGTTTTCGTTATGTGACAGAATCGAGCAATTGGAAACTTCACACTCAAGTTTTTAATTCGCTTCAGTCTCTCAGAGGACCCTTTTCGATTGATCTGTTCACTTCGAGACTGAATTTTCAGATTCGTCCTTATTTCAGTTGGTGTCCAGATCCAGATGCCTTGGCGATCGATGCATTTCTCCACCCCTGGCCTCTTCAGACAGCGTATGCGTTTCCTCCATTTTCCATGATTCAGAGAACCATCTCAGTAGTCTGATGGGATCTCCTTCAATTCTCCTAATCACTCCCCTTTGGCCATCTCAACCTTGGTACCCATCTCTTCTAGAGTTGTCTGTCAACCATCCTGTTCTTCTTCCTCTTTTTCCTCTTCTTTTGTCAGATCCAGAAGGTCTTCCTCGCTTTATCATTCACGGATCTCTTCATCTCATAGCTTGGTAAATTTCGGGCAAGCTTCACCTCTCCAAGGCTTATCACAACAAGCTAAAGCGCTCCTTCAGGACTCTCTGGCCCCTGGTACCAAAAAATGCTATTTTTCCGCATGGTTCAGATGGTCTTGCTGGTGCTTGGAGAGAAGTTTGGATCCCCTTTTAGTTGATATAACTTTTATTATTAATTTTCTAACTTCTCTTTTTGATTCAGGATTAGCATATAGTTAATGTTTCTAGATCTGCTATTTCTGCTAAACACTCTTTTATTAATAATTTTCCTGCTGGCCAACACCCTCTAATCTGTAAATTAATGAAAGCTATTAAACTTAATAGACCTCCTGCTCCCAAATACTCTTCTTTTTGGGATGTTGACCTTGTGTTTTCTCTTTTTAAATCTTGGCCTTCTAATGAATTGTTATCCTTAAAACAACTTTCTGCCAAATTAGCTACTCTTTTGTATTTAATCTCTTTTCGTAGAGTTTCTGATGTGAGAGCTTTGGATTTTAACTCTAAAGTTTCACTCCTGAAGGTGTCACTTTCTTTATCTCTAAAAGAACTAAATCTTTTTCAACTTCTATATTCTATACTTATTTACATTCTGAACCTCTTCTGTGTGGTTGTATGTCTCAAGGAATATGAACATAGAACTTCTTCCTTTCGTACTTCTTCTTCTAATAAACTTTTGTTATCTTTTGTACCTCCTCATCATCCTGTGTCATCTACCTCTATTGCCAGGTGGGTTAAATGGGTTATGAGTGAAGCAGGTATTGATTTGTCTTTTTCCGCTCACTCTGTTAGAGGATCAGCCACTTCTAAAGCATTTTTGAAAGCTGCTACCCTTCAACAAATTTTGGATGCAGCTGACTGGTCTTCAGATTCCATATTTAAACAATTTTATTTTAAACCCATTGAACATGCCTCTCTTAATTTATTTTGTTAGTTGCTTTAAATTAGCAAAATATGAGTCTCTGGTCTTGTAATAAAATTCGGATTATCCTAAATTATGAAGGTATAATCTAGATTTTATTAAAGACACAGAGATGAGTATTTTCCCTCCTCTTCATTGATGTGTATATTTCCTCTCCCTTTATATGTATTATCATATTATTAATCTTTTTTATTGTACATTTGTTTTAGTTACTAATCCATAACCAGGATATCGTTTTAAGTGGTTTTGTTCCTTCTCATTTGAGTGGCAAGTCATCACTTCAATCAAGTTCATCCCAGTTTCTGCAAAGTTCCAGTTGGTTGTCAAATTCTTCACATCGTTTGGATATTTCTTTGTGGATGGTCTTCTTCTTCAGGATTCTCCTCTTCAGTATTTTTTGTTGCCTTTTTTATTGGAGTTATTTTTTCATCATGGACTTGGTTTTTCCTTCAACAGATACCAAGAAAGAGGATTTGCTGTTTGATGTGGACAGTTTTTAGGCTATATTATCAAACTGATTGGTCACTTTGTTCTAGTTAACCAGTTCTCCATTTCTATTGGTCACTGGTCTGTACACTGTTTTTACTGTCTTTTCAAATATTTACAGTAATTGTACTTATTTCTGTATACTTTTAATACTGCATTTAAGTAGTAAAGGAAAGAGAGCAAAATACTTTATTTCATGATTCAGGTAGAGCATGCAACTTTAAGCAACTTACTAATTTACTCCTATTATCAATTTTGCTTGGTTCTCTTGCTATCTAGCTTAGGAACCGGCCCATTTTAGGTTCAGCAACCTGGATAGCGCTTGCTTATTGGTAGCTACATTTGGCTAACCAATAAGCAAGTGTAACTTAACCAAAAATGGGCCAGCTCCTAAGTTTTACATTCCTGAGAATTATTTCTGCAAGTTATAAAGAATACATAATTATAAAAGTCTAAAATTATCTAAATAAAGTTTTTTTTTTTATTTCTCACTTTCTAGGTAAGTTTTTGTAGGTCTCCATGAACATTATCAGCAAAGATAGATTAAAGGGATACAATTTGTTTCTTTCATGATTCAGGTAGAGCATGCAATTTTAAGAAACCTTCTAATTGACTCCTATGATCAATTTTTCTTTGTTCCCTTGCTATCTTTATTTAAAAAGCAAAAATGTAAAGCTTAGGAGCCAGCCTATTTTTGGTTTAGAACCATGGGTTACGCTTGCTTATTGGTTAGCCAAATGTAGGAGTCCAGCACAATGTTATTTAAAAATAAACAAAACTATACATTGTTACAAAAACACTCTGAGATGGCCTATATAAATGGATCATGTACAAAACATTTATGCAAAGAAAAATATAGTGTTTAATGTCCCTTTAAACATTATTGTCTTGTTAGCTGCTAGGAGAACCTTGCCCTGCACTGCACTCCCTTCTAAATATGGCATATGCCAACTAAACATGAGACACCTAGAAAGTGTTTGGGGTTTCGTGTATGACTAACACAAGGCCAGCATGCAGCCAGGATATCAATGCAAGGTCCTTAGAGCCCATATCCCCTAAATACAGTATATACCACAATACACCTCATATGAAAGAGGGGAGTTCTTTATTCAAAATGATGTATCTCATGGGCCTCTATATAGCAGGCAACGGCTATAGGAATTACTTTTATCTGTCTACTAAGTAACTTTTACAGTGCTAAAATATCCTAGCACTACCATTTAATTAACAATGTCTCTACTTTGAAAGAAGCAAGGCCCCTCTTTTAAGTAAATTAAAAGGTAGCAATCATGTGATCACTATGGCAACAGTGATCACCTGAACCATATGCATCTGGATCAAAATCTTAGGTAGTATTACCTCTCTAATATACAGATGGAAATGAGATTTCTTTTTTGAAAGATTCTCCTCTTTCAAATAAGTGGTGTTCGTCTAATTTCCAGTTGGTGGTCACAACAGTGCAATCCTAAAGATGTCTTTGTCACCTCATCATATGAAAGAGGGGACCCTACTATTCAAATATGGTTATATATTTTATTCTTCCTCACTTTATGCATAAAGAGTGATATTGTGCAAAGCAACAAAAGTACATTTTATCTTCTAGTTTTTTTCATTAAGAAATTTTTAAATATATAATCATAGATTTTGGTGTTTTTAGAAAGTAAATTGGTGAATGCAAAACCATAAAGTGATTGAAAAAAATAAAAATAAAATAATGCCTAGGTACTGGAAACAGGTAGAAGTGCCCATATTACAAATATGGCTATCACACCTTGATACAAACCTCTCCTTGGAAAAATATTTTTATTTTTCAACAAATAAATTAGATGTTTATTATGACATGATGTTCTTATGGGAATCATGTCACAACAGCCCTTTATAATTATCTTTGTTTTTGCGTACACCTCTTGAATTCAGTATCTCAGCCATCATTGACATTATTGTGGGGAAAAAGGACTTTAATAGATCACCTGTGCTATTTGTACTTGTATTCATTGTTCAGCCTGTATCATTGCATTCATTATTTTTTATTTGTTTGTTTGTTTGTTTTACTTCTCAATGCCAATTAATATTGTTACTCAAGAGACTTAGGTCTAGTTTACATTGAGGTGGTAAAGTTTGGAAACCGGTGGTAACTTAATAAGTTTCCATACATACACCTAGATTACGAATTTTGCGTTAACTAATAGTTACATTGTAGCTAACTTAGGGTTTATTTTTATTTTACAGGCAACTTTGTATTTATTTTAACTAGGTACAATACTTATTAAATAGTTATTAACTATTTAATAACTACCTAGTTAAAATAAATACAAATTTACCTGTAAAATAAAATCTAACCTAAGTTACAATTACACCTAACACTACACTATAATTATATAAATTCCCTAAACTAAATACAATTAACTACAATTTTAAAAAAATATCTAAAGTACGAACCCCCCCCCCCACTAAATTACAGGAAATAATAAAATAATTACAAGATTTTTAAACTAATTACACCTACTCTAATCCCCCTAACAAAATAAAAAAAGCCCCCCAAAATAAAAAAGCCCTATCCTACACTAAATTACAAATAGCCCTTAAAAGGGCCTTTGCGGGGCATTGCCCCAAAGTAATCAGCTCTTTTACCTGTAAAAAAAAAGTACAAATACCCCCCAAAATTAAAACCCACCACCCACACAACCAACCCTACTCTAAAACCCACCCAATCCACCCTTAATAAAACATAACACTAACCACTAGAAGATCACCCTACCGTGAGACGTCTTCACCCAACTGGGCAGAAGTGGTCCTCCAGACGGGCAGAAGTCTTCATTCAAGCCAGGCAGAAGAGGTCCTCCAGACAGGCAGAAGTCTTCATCCAGACGGCGTGGAGCAGGTCCATCTTCAAGACATCCGACGCGGAGCATCCTCTTCAAACGACGGCCGACTGAAGAATGAAGGTTCCTTTAAATGACGTCATCCAAGATGGCGTCCCTTCAATTCCGATTGGCTGATAGAATTCTATCAGCCAATCGGAATTAAGGTAGAAAAAATCCTATTGGCTGATGCAATCGCATTCTATTGGCTGATGGATGAAGATAGAAGATGCCGTCTGGATGAAGACTTATGCCCGTCTGGAGGACCTCTTCTGCCCGGCTTGGATGAAGACTTCTGCCCGTCTGGAGGACCACTTCTGCCCGGTTGGGTGAAGATGTCTCATGGTAGGGTGATCTTCAAGGGGTTAGTGTTAGGTTTTTTTAAGGGGGGATTGGGTGGGTTTTAGAGTAGGATTGGTTGTGTTGGTGGTGGGTTTTAATGTTGGGGGTATTTGTACTTTTTTTTTTTTACAAGTAAAATAGATGATTACTTTGGGGCAATGCCCCGCAAAAGGCCCTTTTAAGGGCTATTTGTAATTTAGTGTAGGGTAGGGCTTTTTTATTTTGGGGGGCTTTTTTATTTTGTTAGGGGGATTAGAGTAGGTGTAATTAGTTTAAAAATCTTGTAATTATTTTCTGTAATTTAGTGGGGGGGGGTTTGTACTTTAGATAATTTTTTTAAATTGTAATTAATTGTATTTTGTTTAGGGAATTTATATAATTATAGTGTAGTGTTAGGTGTAATTGTAACATAGGTTAGGTTTTATTTTACAGGTACATTTGTCTTTATTTTAACTAGGTAGTTATTAAATAGTTAATAACTATTTAATAACTATTGTACCTAGTTAAAATAAATACAAAGTTGCCTGCAAAATAAAAATAAATCCTAAGATAGCTACAATGTAACTATTAGTTTATTTTATAGGTAAGTATTTAGCTTTAAATAGGAATAATTTAGTGAATTGTATTAATTTTATTTAGATTTATTTAAATTATATTTAAATTAGGGGGGATTAGGTTTAGGGTTAGATTTAGGTTTAGGGGTTAATACGTTTAATATAGTGGCAGCGACGTTGGGGCGGAAGATTAGGGGTTAATAAATGTAGGTAGTTGTCGGCGATGTTAGGGCAGGCAGATTAGGGGTTAATAATATACTATACAATACTAGTGTTTGTGAGGCGGGAGTGCGGCGGTTTAGGGGTTAATATATTTATTATAGTGGCGGCGCTGTCCGGTTCAGCAGATTAGGGGTTAAACATTTTCTTTTAGTGTTTGCGATATGGGGGAGCCTCGGTTTAGGGGTTAATAAGTAGTTTATGGGTGTTAGTGTACTTTTTAACACTTTAGTTAAGCGTTTTATGCTACGGCGTTGTAGTGTAAAACTCTTAACTACTGACTTTAAAATGCGGTAACAGTCTTGACAGACTCGTAATACCGGCGCTATGCAAGTCCCATTGGAAATATAGGATACGCAATTGACGTAAGTGGACTTGCGGTATTTCCGAGTCTGGCTAAAAAAGTGAGCGGTACACCTGTACCTGCAAGACACGTAATACCAGCGGGCGTTAAAAAGCAGCGTTGGGACCTCTCAACACTGCTTTTTAACCCTAACGCACAACTCGTAATCTAGCCAATAGACTTTAATGAAGATAAAGGTTCTTATCACCAATTTCCACAATTTACCACTTCAATGGAGACGAGCCCATATTTCATGTGATCTCTCTCTTCCTTGGGGCATAATGATCAGAAAATCACCAGCATGGAAAGAAATGACACAAAATATTTGAATTTTTTTAGACTTTATATTTTAACGTAGGAGTTTCTCCTTCACACAAAGAATGCTACATAGCAACATAAACATGTCTCCAGATAAAAGTTTTGTTTCTGTTTTTTTTTTCAGGGGCCTCATCTTAGTTATGAGACTTCTTTGACCATCTCACTTGAGTGGAGAGCTTTAGATCATAGGGCCCTTGGTCTGAATGACTTTCCATGGACATCCTTGCCGGAAGAAGAGGAGGACATTTGGAATTTTATGTATCCGATTACTGAATTTGTATGTTTGTGTTTTTGTAGTTTTTAAATGTAAATAAAAGATAATTAAACAAAATAGATAGATAAAAAGTGCGCCAAGAATAAAACGTAGTGTATATTGAGGCAAATTGTAAAATGATACATATATAGTAAAATGCAAGGTTAAAAAAAGAAACTAAATTTAGCACGCTTAAATTATATTAAAATATAACAAAATATGCACAATTGTTAATCAGTATAGGATGCAAGTGAAATAAAGGGTAAATATAGTTACTAAAATTAATATCAAAACGTTAACTATACATTCTGAAATAAAACATGTAGTTTAGATGCATTGATAAAACATTGAAAGTAAATAGCATATAAGAATTGTGTGATGCAAAATATTTCTGAGAAAGCAAGTCCAATATAGTAAATACAGTAAGGTGTTAAAGGGAGATGAAACCCAAAATGTATGTTTCATGATTCCAATAGAGCATACAATTTTAAACAACTTTTCAATTTACTTCTATTATCTAATTTGCTTCATTCTCTTGGTATCCTTTGTTAAAAAACACATCTAGATAGGCTAAGGAGCTTGGAGCTAGCTGCTGATTGGTGGCTGAACTTGTATGCCCATTTTCATGGGCTTACAAATGTGTTCAGCTAGTTCTCAGGCGTGCATTGCTGCTTTTTCAATGAAAGATACCAAGAGAATGAAACAGAAATAAATTGGAAAGTTGTTTGAAAATGAATAATCTAGCTAAATCATGAAAAAAAAATTGGGTTTCATGCCCCTTTAAATCTGGATACAATTATTTTAAAAATATTATTTTATTTAACTCAGTATTTCTTCATTAAATGCCCTAATGTATTCTTGTTTGACTGATTACAATTTATAAAGCTTTTGTAACTTACCACAGCACATCATTTTGAAAGCGTGAAGATGCTCTGTGCTTCTAAAGGCCAATGCTATTTCCAGCTCCTGCTAGTCTCCACCCCCATGGGGAAATTACACAATGAGTTGTGCTTCTTCTGCCACCTCCCTCTGTTCTATTTGATTTATTTTAGGCTAAATGCTATTACCACATAAAGCCTTATATAGGATCATATTACATCACAATTGTAGACAAAGAGACATAGTAGAAGGCACATTCATATTTTAAACAATATATAATCCTTGAATAGCAAGTGAAGCCTCAAACCTCTTGGTGACGTTACAGAATAAGTCAGGTAAACAGCATTTTTTTTCTTATATTCAGTTAAATGTGGTAGGAAAGTCCCTATAATAAGCCCAGAAAGGGGTGTAAAGCTTGTTTTCTTTTCCCCATAAATTGTAATTTAAAGGGACACTCAATTAAAATTAAACTTTCATTATTCAGATAGAGCATGCCATTTTAAACAACTTTCCAATTTACTTCCATTAACTAAATGTGCACATTCTTTTTATATTTAAACTTTTTGAGTCACCTCACCAGCTCCTACTGAGCATGTGCAAGAATAAGTGTGTATGCATTTGTGAATGGCTAACGGCTGTCACATGGTACGTGTATGCATTTGTGATTGGCTGATGGCTGTCACATGGTACAGGGGGAGTGGAAAAAGACATAACTTTAAACATTGTCAGAAAAAAAAATCTACTACTCATTTGAAGTTCAGACTAAGTGCTATTGCATTGTCTTGTTATCTTGCATTTGTTGATTATGCAAATCTACTGTGTTGACTGGTCCTTTAACTGGACTGTAAGGATTACACAGCACTTAACATTGATAAATGTTCTCTGAAGAAAATAATAATAATCATTCTCTGATGTTTTTTCTCCTGGTTAACTTGTATTTAACCCCTCAAATCTTATTCATTTTTCCATTGTTTTACAATTTGTCTTGTATTTTGAGAGGCAAATCAGTGATTTGTGTTGCCACAAGAGAAACAAGAACACTTCAAACAAGGTATGTTCTGGTTCAGCCCATTCTCTGATACAGCAAAACTGATCTAGCACAGCAAGTGATGCAAATTTAAAATATTTTTTAACTACTTGTACAGCAGTGTGAATAGGAATTCAAATAAAAAAAGTGACATCTGTATTACTTACTGTGCAAAATACAACATATAAAGCATATTATGAATACAACTCGTGTTGAGAGATGTTCTATAATATCATCTCCTTGTTAAGAAATCTAGATGATTGCCCCTTACAGCTATAGGGCTCTCAGACCCACTGACCTTCACAGAAGCTAATCCCTGGCTAAAAGAAGCATCAATTACATCAATAGTTCCAATTTTAAACCAGACATGAACATTAGAAATATGTTGTTATTTTAATTGCTCTTGTTTTCAAAATTAAAACGAAAAAACATTAAACCAAAATGTCAATTTCCTGTAAAGGTGTAAATTACAGCTGGGGCACAATCGTTATCACAAGTATAGCAAATTCAATCTCAAGGTCGCAATATTTTTACCATTAAAACCCATATTGCAAATTAATTTGCGCAAATTAATAATAAATACCACTCATACGTTCTAGTGCTCATATTATAAGTTCATGTTTAATTATTGTGCTTGAGCAATAAAAACATTAAAGCTAGAATTCTTAACCAAAGTGAAAAGATCTGATAAAGTCACTGTGATTGCTCATAAAAGGAGTTCATAAACCATAAAATTGGCCTCTTAGGTTTTATTTTCAAACTATTTCAAGACCTTTTACAAAGGAACATTGCTTTTGTGTATCAACAAAACACACTAATACCATTTTACAACACATCACTCATGGGATTGTGCTCCAGTCCACTAGGAGGAGGCAAAAACACCTCAAACATTCAAGAGATTCTCTCCCAGAATTCCTCAATCATGCATATGGCCAGGCAGAGGAGGAAATCTAGAATGGTAGGAAAGATCAAAGTGGAGTAAATAAAGTGGAAAACAAGTCCTGCCGCCAAGTGGACATGGACTCATGGACTTTCACTATGTTGAAAAAAATTAAATTATCAGGTTAGAATAAATTCTATTTTCTTTCATAAGACATTGAGAGTCAATGAGATATCACACGGGGGAATTTATATACAAGCTGTGGAGTCCACGAGACCACAATGAAATGGGGATGGGTACAATACAAAATATAGCGTTGTTACTCATCAGTCACAATGGATTGCAGTACTTTTCTGCCAAAAGGAGCCTCTGAAACGGCAAAATGTCAAAATGCAAAGATTTTGTGAAAGTATGCATAGGAGACGGAGGGGCCGATTTATTAAGGTCCATATTCAGCCTTAAGCAGCTGTTTCTGCGTGAGCCTTCAGGCTCACCGGAAACAGTGGTTAAGAAGCAGCGGTCTTAAGATTGGATATGATCTGGTTGATTGACACCCTCTGCTAGCGGCCGATTGGCCGCGAATATGCAGGGGGAAGTATTTCACAAGCATTTCCCAAGGAGTGCTTGTGCAATGAAAAATGCAGACAGTGTGCTCTACAGCAGATCATGTGTGCCCTAGCATGATAAATGGGCCCCCAAATGGCCAACTTATATATACGGTGATTAGTAGCCTCATTACAGAAAGTGGCAACTGATCTAGGGGAATGAGCATTCAGAAGGCGTTTCCTTGCAACCAAATTAAGGCCTTTAGCCAAGGAGGCAAAGTAAAGCTGTATATTTGTGACCCTGTCAATGTCCAGAGAAAAGGACAACCAAGGAAGAGAAAGTCTAAAAGATTGTGTAGCTTCCACATAGAACCTTAGAGCTCTTACCATATTCAGATTCTAAATCAGACGCTCCATAGAATCCTTAAGAACTAGCCACAAAGAAGGAACCACTATCTCCTGATTAATCATATCTGCAGATAATAACTTTGGAAGAAAAGAATAATTGTTTATAGTACAGCTGTATCTGATGAAAAACCAAGAAAGGAGGCTTGCAAGACAGAGTGGAAAGCTCAGAGACGTTTCTAGCAGAATAAATGGCTAAATGAAAAAAAAAAACCTACAAGGACAAAAGTTGGAGGACTAATCCATGCATAGGTTCAAATTCAAAAACAATTCCAACAGTAACCTTTGGGTAGATACTCATGGCAACAGGTTTTCTGGTCTGAATAAAGGTATCATTTAATGATTCAGATAACCCTATGTTAACAAAAATTACATGTTTAATAACCAAGACATAAGGAAGCACAGGAGGAGAGTGAGTGGGTTGAAGATGAGCACACTCCTGCTGCAGTTTGTTCCTGTGTTGGACTCTCAGAGACAGTCACATATAAACTGAGCCTGTGATCAACACCAAGAAAGAGACTTGAGTTTGAGGAGTCAAAGTTCTCTTTGATTAATTGAGGCACTAACCATGACTCCATAGCAGTTGAAGAACAGTATCTGTCAGTTTTACAGCCTGTTGAAGCGAATGTGCTTGAATCAGAATGCCATTTAGGTAAGGTGCCACTGAAATGTCCTGAACATGCACCACCGACAGTAAGGCTCCCAGAACCTGGATAAAAATCCTGGGGGCTGTGGCCAGATCAAACGTAAGTGCCAGGAACTGGTAATGCCTGTCTCGGAAGGGAATTCTTTGGAACTTGAAGTGATCCCTAATAGCAATATGCAAATAAACTTATTTGAGGCCAATGGTAGATTAAAATTGTCCTTCCCACAAATATCCATCTTGAACGTGGGAACTTTCAGGAATTTGTTAGCTATTATAGCTAGCTTTTATAGCTCCAGAATAGACTAAAAGGTTTCCTCTTTGGTAGCTACGAAAAGGTAGGAATATAACCCCTAGTTATGTTCTTTTGTGGAAAACCAGGGCAATCACTCCCTTTGTTTCCAAGTCTGCTACACAAGCCAATAAGGCTCCTAAAACAGTTTCAATCTGCCCCAGCAGAAGCTCGTATGGAGAAGGGGCTCCTCCATCATGCAGTTTTGGAGGTGGGAGCGGATTTCATGACTTCTTTGGTCTTGGAGCAGGAAGAGTTGGGCTTCCAAGATGTTTTTGGTGAACCTGATCCCTGGGTAGAGGAAAAAAACGATTTTTGGAATTTGCCTGTTTAAAGGAACAAAAATGTCCTGAAGACCTATTCTTAGACTTTTTGTCTTGCGGTAAGAAAGCTTCCTTACCTTGAATGATTGTAGCAATAGTTGTATATAGTCCTGGCCCAAACAGCGTTTTACCATGAAAGGAAAACATTTATAGCAGCGCTTTTTACATTCATACTTATCATCTCTACTCATGCATCACAAAAATTTTCAAGCAATCCTTGATATCTTCAAGGGATGCTTCACCAGATATAACTAATGAAAGGTTGTCACACCAGACCAAAGTAGCTGCAGCCATGCAAGTTACACTGACAGTGGCATGAAACATAAACCCTGCTAGCAGAGGCGTAACTAGAACCCACAGGGCCCAGGTGCAAGAATCTAAGAAGGCCCCCCCACCCCTCCCCCCCAAAAAAGTGAATTTGATACATATCTTTTTTATATATATATATTTAACACAAAAAAATGTCTGTGAGATGGTCTGACCCCCTATTACTGTATATAGTGACACTGTTTAAGCCACCAGTACTGTATATAGTGAGTTAGTGACACAGTCTGTAATCTGCCGGTGAGATGGCTGGCCTGACGCTACCCGCCCCAGTACTTTATAAAGTGACCACAGTAGTCTGTGACATGGTCCAGCCCCCCTGTACTGTATATACATACACACACACACACATGCATGCATAAATACACACACAGTCACATACATACATACACGCACACACACACACACACACACATACATGCATAAATACACATACAGTCACATACATACATACACACACACACACACACACACACACATAAACAACAATGGGTAAAACAGAAACACTAACCCCTGTAGTCAGAGACATTAGTGAAACATCATTTCACACTCACATGATATCCATGCAGACTTAGCTGCAGGAGGTTTTGCAACCAACAGCTTAGCAATAGCAAACCCCCCAGCACAGCTTTGGTGTGCTACAGACCCCTGATTATTCTACCTCAAAGGCAGCGCAGCAAAATCCTGTTTAGGATTAGCTATATCTCTGTGCAGGAGATACACAGCTGAGCAGGGGGACACACAGGAATATCTTTACAAAGTAGACAGTAACTTGAGGGACTTAAATGATCAGTAGATCTGCCCTTCATGTCAGGTGATGGTCAAGAGTTGCAGCTATCTGCTCTATTTTAAAAAAGCAGAGTAAATGGCAACCAGAAGAACTGTTAAACCCAGAAACAGTTAAAGGCACAGTCTACACCAGAATTTTTGTTGTTTAAAAAGATAGATAATTCCTTTATTACCCATTCTCCAGTTTTGCATAACCAACACGTTTATATTTATATACTTTTTACTTCTGTGATTACCTTGTATCTAAGCCTCTGCAGACTGCCCCCTTACCTCAGTGCTTTTGACAGACATGCAGTTTAGCCAATCAGTGCAGTCTCTTAAATAATTCCACGGGAGTGAGCACAATGTTATATATATGACACACATGAACTAGTACTGTCTAACTGTGAAAAACTTTCAAAATCCTCTGCGCTAGGAGGCGGTTTTCAACAGTTTAGAAATCAGTTGGAGCCAACCTAGGTTTAGCTTTTCAAAAATACCACCATGGGAACAAAGCAAATTTGATGATAAAAGTAAATTGTAAAGTTGTTTACAATTGCATGGCCTATCTGAATCATGAAAGTTTAATTTTGACTAGGCTGTCCCTTTAAGGTAGATAACAGACAGCAAGGCACAAATACAAACTGAGTAACCCTCAGAGGTGATACATTTAACAACAGTCACTGCTCAAAAAGAGTAAGATTAATAGTACAAGCAATAACAATAGAACCACAGCCAATCAATTATTCAAAAATAGTAAGGCATAAATTGCAAGTGGATTGGAAATATTTTAGTGCCGTTGAGCGCTAAGGCCACTCAAATTAAATTATGCTAATTTTTGTGCTCAAACTACAAGTTGAAAGTAAAAAAGTAGTGCTCGAGTGAAAGCCTCAGATTCATTAACATCTAGAGGTCTGATAATGCAGCCGTGTTAAATCCCTCTCCTCATAGACTTCTATCGGGTGCTCTAAAAAGCTGTTCTGGCTTTTGCTCGAACGCTAATCTGAAGGTGTGATAAGCTAAAATGCGCTAAAGCTAAAGGTGCACTAATAAATACCTGGAATAACTTTGTTCTTCAGTATATATATATATATATATATATATATATATATATATATATATATATATATATATATATATATATATATATACAGTATATATATATATATATATACAGGGAGTGCTGAATTATTAGGCAAGTTGTATTTTTGAGGATTAATTTTATTATTGAACAACAACCATGTTCTCAATGAACCCAAAAAAACTCATTAATATCAAAGCTGAATAGTTTTAGAAGTAGTTTTTAGTTTGTTTTTAGTTATAGCTATTTTAGGGGGATATCTGTGTGTGCAGGTGACTATTACTGTGCATAATTATTAGGCAACTTAACAAAAAACAAATATATACCCATTTCAATTATTTATTTTTACCAGTGAAACCAATATAACATCTCAACATTCACAAATATACATTTCTGACATTCAAAAACAAAACAAAAACAAATCAGTGACCAATATAGCCACCTTTCTTTGCAAGGACACTCAAAAGCCTGCCATCCATGGATTCTGTCAGTGTTTTGATCTGTTCACCATCAACATTGCGTGCAGCAGCAACCACAGCCTCCCAGACACTGTTCAGAGAGGTGTACTGTTTTCCCTCCTTGTAAATCTCACATTTGATGATGGACCACAGGTTCTCAATGGGGTTCAGATCAGGTGAACAAGGAGGCCATGTCATTAGATTTTCTTCTTTTATACCCTTTCTTGCCAGCCACGCTGTGGAGTAGTTGGACGCGTGTGATGGAGCATTGTCCTGCATGAAAATCATGTTTCTCTTGAAGGATGCAGACTTCTTCCTGTACCACTGCTTGAAGAAGGTGTCTTCCAGAAACTGGCAGTAGGACTGGGAGTTGAGCTTGACTCCATCCTCAACCCGAAAAGGCCCCACAAGCTCATCTTTGATGATACCAGCCCAAACCAGTACTCCACCTCCACCTTGCTGGCGTCTGAGTCGGACTGGAGCTCTCTGCCCTTTACCAATCCAGCCACGGGCCCATCCATCTGGCCCATCAAGACTCACTCTCATTTCATCAGTCCATAAAACCTTAGAAAAATCAGTCTTGAGATATTTCTTGGCCCAGTCTTGACGTTTCAGCTTGTGTGTATTGTTCAGTGGTGGTTGTCTTTCAGCCTTTCTTACCTTGGCCATGTCTCTAGTATTGCACACCTTGTGCTTTTGGGCACTCCAGTGATGTTGCAGCTCTGAAATATGGCCAAACTGGTGGCAAGTGGCATCTTGGCAGCTTCACGCTTGACTTTTCTCAGTTCATGGGCAGTTATTTTGCGCCTTGGTTTTTCCACACACTTCTTGCGACCCTGTTGACTATTTTGAATGAAACGCTTGATTGTTCGATGATCACGCTTCAGAAGCTTTGCAATTTTAAGAGTGCTGCATCCCTCTGCAAGATATCTCACTATTTTTGACTTTTCTGAGCCTGTCAAGTCCTTCTTTTGACCCATTTTGCCAAAGGAAAGGAAGTTGCCTAATAATTATGCACACCTGATATAGGGTGTTGATGTCTTTAGACCACACCCCTTCTCATTACAGAGATGCACATCACCTAATATGCTTAATTGGTAGTAGGCTTTCAAGCCTATACAGCTTGGAGTAAGACAACATGCATAAAGAGGATGATGTGGTCAAAATACTAATTTGCCTAATAATTCTGCACTCCCTGTAAAAGGGGCTGGGAAAGCAGGAAGAGTAGACACTTACCCCTCCCTGCATATGAAAAGACAGATTACACAAATAGGAGCCATTATTAGTAGAAAAGTTGTGTGAATGCGCATGAACAGCACGGGGATAAAGGTGAATTGTTTATTTGAGCAAAAATAGGTTAGTTTAGTATGTTTCTTCTAAATAGGATATATTAATTTTAACTATAGTGATCAAGGTTGACTAAGCTTATTTGGTGTAAATGCTATATAGCTTAATTATAAGATGCTATAGAATAAAAATCAAAAAACAAGAATTCTGATTGGCATTGCTGTTAGCAAAAACTTGTATGGATAATTGGACCTAAAAGTCCTGCGTACTATTTGATCCAAGTTTAAGCTGGATCTTAACTAGTGATGCGTGTGTAACAAAAAAGTATCCTGCACTATGTATTTATAGGCTGGATTGAATGCGGTATAGCTGTATCAATAGATTGCACTATATTGTACTTTCTAGATTGAAATATATGCCATATAATAATACAGAGTGAAAAATAGTGCGGTGTAGCTGTATCGATAGATTTGCACTATATTGCACTTTCTAAATGCCATAAAATAATACAGAGTGAAAAATAAACACCAATCTTAGGTTAATATATTAATACAATTTATTGCACATATACTTTGAAAACATATACATAAAACCTTGTGGTGACCGGTCACTGAGTAAAAAACGTATGGTTAAAAAATCGATAAAAGTTTTGGAATGATTTTGAATAAGATTCCCTCTTGAACCTATATGTTTGTTTTAAAAGTTCCAAATGAGAGAAGTTTAAGAAAGTAAAATTTTGTTTCTGTTGTTGAAAAATATCATAGAGTTTTGGTGAGGCTTTTATCTTTCTATATATGCCCAGTTCTTTCAAAATCGTGTTGTACGTTAGATTTCTTGAAATAAAAGTCTACTTTTCAGACCGTGTTAGTCTAACCACACTGCCGGGCTGATACACTCTGAAGTGCTTACCTGTTCTGCGGTCGTACCTTACTGCGGTAGCACTAGTGTCTCTACAGCTTGCGGCTAGTTGGTGACATCACACGCTACGTCTGAGGTTAGGTGAAGTAGATCCGTCTGATATCCTTGCTCCTTAACTCTGCGCAGAGTGCTCGGCTTGTGGAAGTAGTCCCACTTGTATCCTTTGCAATCCTCCGTACCCGTAGGTAGTAAAAACTTGTAATGTTGGTTATTCTTTCTTTAGTATCACCATCAACGCGTTTCGCCACTCTTGGTGGCTTTATCAAGATGGTTTAGTTGTGATAGATTCCTTCTTTATAAATGCATTGGTGGATTTCCATTGGTTAATGAAATAAGCCTCACTTTCAACTTCTTTTTTGTTAAAGGTGGAATTTATAGGTGACTCTTAAGGTGGAATAGTCATTGTTCATTCTTCCTCATAGTCCACATCTTTAGAAATAGCAGGCATATTAATGTCATTCTTTTACTTAGAATTTATGCATACATTACCAATTTTTTATACTACGATGTGTTTGATATATTTGATGTGCAACAGTCTATATTAGTCAATTTTGACATATTTTAACATTCTTAACTTTTACAATTATCTAAAAGATTCTCTAATTTGATGGTTGTAATTTCTTAATGTTAAGGGTATATCTAAACACTGTCTATCTAAGTTGATGCTCCTTATGTCTGTATTTTGTGCAACTATTTTTGGAAACACATAATGATATATAATATTAGTTATGTATAATAGAGAAAAAAATAATACCAATATTGTTATTAATATTGTGATTTTTAGGATGTGATGTATAGTTCATGTATTTAAAGGATCAAAAATTATACAACTTAGTTGTTAAACTGTTATTGGTCCTAAATAGTATTCCCTATTGTCTTGTAACTTAATCTAGTTTTTTACACTTTCATTGCCAGGGGTATTAGTCTAAAATGAATGGACCTAGGTCTAGCTCTGAGTTTAGACCTTTTGGGTATAATGTCTGCATTTCATATATGTATTCGGCTTCTTTTCTTAATAGTAGACGTTCATAGTCGCCGCCCCGCCATGGTTTTTTAATCTTACATATCCCCCAATATTTTAGATCTTTTATATTATTTTTATGTTTTAGCCTGAAGTGTTCATACAATCTAGTATCCTGGTCCCCTTTTTCAATATGATTTAGATGTTCTCTAATCCTTGTTCTTAGGGTCCTGGTGGTCTCCCCTATGTATTGCTTCCCACAAGTGCACTGGATTAAATATATAATCCCCTTATCACTACACCTAATGGTGTCCCTTATATGATACTTCTTATTGGTATTAGTAGATATATATTCCTTACATTTGTTGCTGTGTTCGCAGGCTTTACAGCTATAGCAAGGATAGTAGCCTCTTAATCTATTACCCATCAAGTCTTGATCTTTTGTTTTAAGTTGTTGTGTCTTCTTAGTGAAGTCACTTGGGGCTAAGATGTTCTTAATATTTGTTGTCTTCCTGAAAATAATTTCTGGACGATCTGGGATTATATCTCCTATAATTGTATCTGATCTGATAAGATGCCAATATTTGTATATTATTCTCCTTAAGAGATTATGGTGGCAACTATAATTAGTCACCAATGGTACTGTTAAATTGTCATTTTTGTTGACCTTGTTCTTTATTCTCTTTGAGAGAAGATCTTGTCTCTCTATATTTCTGACTTCAGATATATCAATTTCTAATTTTTCTGGTTCATAACCTTTCTCCAAAAATCTACTTTCCAATATCTTAACCTGTTGATCATAATCTGAGATTTTTGAACAATTACGCCTGATCCTTAAAAATTGTCCCTTGGGGATGTTGTCGATCCAACGTTTAAGGTGACAAGCTATGTGTTGGAATATAATTGTTAGCGTCTATTGGCTTAAAATGATTTTTGGTTGCTATTTGTCCATTCTCTACATATATGTCCAAATCTAAAAAAGTGATCAATTCTTTACTTATAGTAGAAGTGAATTTCAAATTTGCCTCATTCTTATTCATATCTTCTAAAAAAGAAATTAGGGTTTCCTCTGTCCCTCTCCATACAATCAAAATATCGTCGATATATCTTTTGTAGAGCACGAGGTTTGCTCCCAGCTCATGCCCCTGGATAAAGTGGTGTTCCCATTTACCCATAAAAAGGTTGGCATAGCTGGGAGCAAACCTCGTGCCCATTGCGGTACCCTGTACCTGGATATAGATATTTCCATTGAAAGCAAATACATTATTCCTTAAGATAAACTCTATACATTCTAGAATAAAGTTCTTTTGCCTTAACTGTTTCTCATTGTTACTCTTTAAGAACCAGTCTATCGCAGCCAGACCTTTGTCATGTTGAATACTGGTGTATAATGAACTGACATCACTTGTAGCTAAAACATAATTCTCTTGCCACTCTATGTTTATGTTTTTTATGCAGGGGTAAGATTTGCGCACCAATAACCTTTCCAAAATTAAATCAACATAACTTTCCCAAATCTTTGGTAGCTGCATTTCTATATAGAACATTCACTAATAAGAATATAACTCATCAAAAAATATTTTAGAACATTCAATATATTTGAATATTGGAATTATAAACGAGTAGATTTTCTATTTTCTAAATATATATACTATTTCATTTATTAGACTAACAATATAATTATGGAGTTATTTACAGTGAGAGAAAATCTCCTTTCCAATGTAACACCTGATCAGATGGTTCAAAATGATACCTTTGATATAGGTGAAACTTTGACCAATCTAGAAACACTTATGATCAAAGAATTCAAACAGAATACAGAACTTATATTCCTAGATAAATACATTACTAACAAAATAATACCAAGAGGTCTTAGGTTGGAAAAGAAATGTTCTTTTGAATTAAGTGAAGAACACAACATAGAGTGGTTCGAAACCCTGGAGAAAGCCTCGGTAGGGTTGATAGAAATCATTAAAAAATCAAGAGCAGCAAGTTTAGCTGATTTTAAATCCAAAATAGAGAACATCAAACAAAGAATAGAAATTTATCAAAATAGTGAGATTTTTCTAAACAGACAGAAACAAATCATTGACAGACTCAATGACACAAGCAAAAATGTACTGACAGTAAAATGGAGAAAACTAAACAGGGACCAGCAGGATTATCAACAACCCATTACTTCCCCTGAAATAACAGAAGGGATACAATCAGGAGGATCACATAATGAGATAGACACGAATGAAAATATGGAATCACAAAATGTTGACACTGAAAAAACACATAAAGAAAGAATGAGATCACATCATCAATACACACCTAGAAATAACCATTTTAAAGAAAAATATAGAGACAGTTCAGACAATCATCACTATAAACAAAATACGTATTATAATAGGAATCACAACCACAATGCACCAAATTATTCACATAGAAGAGATTATCACTCCTTTCAAAGAGAAAAAGAAAGAAAGCACCAGTCAGAAAATTACAATTATCACAATCACAATTATAATCACACATACAAAAATGAGCAATACGATCACTACAACAGAGAAATGGAACAAAATAGATTGAGACGAATAGAAGAAGTTTATAGACAAGATGGAGGATTTAGACACTATAGGAATAGGTACCAAGATCACAATAGGGATTCATATTATAGAGACATACCAACACAAAGAGAATATGAGAATACACGATCCAACGACCACTATATACAACATAGACAACAAGGACACTACATAGGACAAACACAATCAGGCTCCTTCAGGAAGAAAGAATGGACGATCCCCATTAGAAACAGATATCAGATACTAGACAAACAGAAAGACAATAGAGAAGAACCTGGCAATGGTAGAGATTCAGAAAGACCTAGCACTTCTGGGGATTTTTTAGGGGTAAGCACCCCCCTAGACCAAAGAAAGATACGGCCAAAAAGAAACATAGAGGAGTTAGGGGAAATGGAAGAGGAAAGAAATGCACAGTCCAAAAAGAAAATTAAATAGAACATATTGGCATATTTAATTTGAGTAAAAAGAAACTTAGCGAACAAGAACAGAAAGTATTGAAATTGGGTCTAACCTTTGCACCCACATCCAAATTAAATAAATTCAAAACTCATATCCACATAAAAAAATTCGTGAGGAACTTAACAATCAAGAGACACTTTATAAAAAATCCAATAGAAAGGACACTATCGCAAGGTGCCAATTCCATCCAAGATATCACTCATACACAACTCAAACCCAAATCTTCCTTTTACCCCTATCAGAGTAAGGGAAGTAATTTAGAAGTGTTCGAAAGATCAGTTTTATGTGATTTAGCAAAACTAAAAGTGGATGATAAAAGTAAAACTAAATTCAATATGACAAAAAAAGAAAGAAAGACCTTAACTAATTTACAAAAAGACAAAAATATTACCATTAAACCGGCGGATAAGGGCGGGGGGGTTGTCATTATGGACACATCAAAATATATCACTGAAGCTAACCGCCTACTAAATGACACAGACACATACAAAAAGTTAAAATTAAATCCAATGACCAAAATTAATAAGAATTTGCAAGAATTATTAATAAAAGCAAAGGATAATGAATTAATCAATATTAAAGAATTGAATTTCATTTATCAAAAATATCCCAAAATGGCGATGCTGTATTTTTTACCCAAAATTCACAAAACTCTAATTGACCCCCCTGGACGCCCTATAATTTCAGGGATTTCTTCCATTTCTTCTAACCTTTCTCTCTACGTAGACACTCATCTACAGGATTATGTACAAAAATTGCCATCCTATTTAAAAGATACTACAGAGGTTCTTAATCTTCTGAAAAACATAGAGTGGCAAGAGAATTATGTTTTAGCTACAAGTGATGTCAGTTCATTATACACCAGTATTCAACATGATAAAGGTCTGGCTGCGATAGACTGGTTCTTAAAGAGTAACAATGAGAAACAGTTAAGGCAAAAGAACTTTATTCTAGAATGTATAGAGTTTATCTTAAGGAATAATGTATTTGCTTTCAATGGAAATATCTATATCCAGGTACAGGGTACCGCAATGGGCACGAGGTTTGCTCCCAGCTATGCCAACCTTTTTATGGGTAAATGGGAACACCACTTTATCCAGGGGCATGAGCTGGGAGCAAACCTCGTGCTCTACAAAAGATATATTGACGATATTTTGATTGTATGGAGAGGGACAGAGGAAACCCTAATTTCTTTTTTAGAAGATATGAATAAGAATGAGGCAAATTTGAAATTCACTTATACTATAAGTAAAGAATTGATCACTTTTTTAGATTTGGACATATATGTAGAGAATGGACAAATAGCAACCAAAAATCATTTTAAGCCAATAGACGCTAACAATTATATTCCAACACATAGCTGTCACCTTAAATGTTGGATCAACAACATCCCCAAGGGACAATTTTTAAGGATCAGGCGTAATTGTTCAAAAATCTCAGATTATGATCAACAGGTTAAGATATTGGAAAGTAGATTTTTGGAGAAAGGTTATGAACCAGAAAAATTAGAAATTGATATATCTGAAGTCAGAAATATAGAGAGACAAGATCTTCTCTCAAAGAGAATAAAGAACAAGGTCAACAAAAATGACAATTTAACAGTACCATTGGTGACTAATTATAGTTGCCACCATAATCTCTTAAGGAGAATAATATACAAATATTGGCATCTTATCAGATCAGATACAATTATAGGAGATATAATCCCAGATCGTCCAGAAATTATTTTCAGGAAGACAACAAATATTAAGAACATCTTAGCCCCAAGTGACTTCACTAAGAAGACACAACAACTTAAAACAAAAGATCAAGACTTGATGGGTAATAGATTAAGAGGCTACTATCCTTGCTATAGCTGTAAAGCCTGCGAACACAGCAACAAATGTAAGGAATATATATCTACTAATACCAATAAGAAGTATCATATAAGGGACACCATTAGGTGTAGTGATAAGGGGATTATATATTTAATCCAGTGCACTTGTGGGAAGCAATACATAGGGGAGACCACCAGGACCCTAAGAACAAGGATTAGAGAACATCTAAATCATATTGAAAAAGGGGACCAGGATACTAGATTGTACGAACACTTCAGGCTAAAACATAAAAATAATATAAAAGATCTAAAATATTGGGGGATATGTAAGATTAAAAAACCATGGCGGGGGCGGGCGACTATGAACGTCTACTATTAAGAAAAGAAGCCGAATACATATATGAAATGCAGACATTATACCCAAAAGGTCTAAACTCAGAGCTAGACCTAGGTCCATTCATTTTAGACTAATACCCCTGGCAATGAAAGTGTAAAAAACTAGATTAAGTTACAAGACAATAGGGAATACTATTTAGGACCAATAACAGTTTAACAACTAAGTTGTATAATTTTTGATCTTTTAAATACATGAACTATACATCACATCCTAAAAATCACAATATTAATAAAAATATTGGTATTATTTTTTTCTCTATTATACATAACTAATATTATATATCATTATGTGTTTCCAAAAATAGTTGCACAAAATACAGACATAAGGAGCATCAACTTAGATAGACAGTGTTTAGATATACCCTTAACATTAAGAAATTACAACCATCAAATTAGAGAATCTTTTAGATAATTGTAAAAGTTAAGAATGTTAAAATATGTCAAAATTGACTAATATAGACTGTTGCACATCAAATATATCAAACACATCGTAGTATAAAAAATTGGTAATGTATGCATAAATTCTAAGTAAAAGAATGACATTAATATGCCTGCTATTTCTAAAGATGTGGACTATGAGGAAGAATGAACAATGACTATTCCACCTTAAGAGTCACCTATAAATTCCACCTTTAACAAAAAAGAAGTTGAAAGTGAGGCTTATTTCATTAACCAATGGAAATCCACCAATGCATTTATAAAGAAGGAATCTATCACAACTAAACCATCTTGATAAAGCCACCAAGAGTGGCAAAACGCGTTGATGGTGATACTAAAGAAAGAATAACCAACATTACAAGTTTTTACTACCTACGGGTACGGAGGATTGCAAAGGATACAAGTGGGACTACTTCCACAAGCCGAGCACTCTGCGCAGAGTTAAGAAGCAAGGAGCAAGGATATCAGACGGATCTACTTCACCTAACCTCAGACGTAGCGTGTGATGTCACCAACTAGCCGCAAGCTGTAGAGACACTAGTGCTTCCGCAGTAAGGTACGACCGCAGAACAGGTAAGCACTTCAGAGTGTATCAGCCCGGCAGTGTGGTTAGACTAACACGGTCTGAAAAGTAGACTTTTATTTCAAGAAATCTAACGTACAACACGATTTTGAAAGAACTGGGCATATATAGAAAGATAAAAGCCTCACCAAAACTCTACGATATTTTTCAACAACAGAAACAAAATTTTACTTTCTTAAACTTCTCTCATTTGGAACTTTTAAAACAAACATATAGGTTCAAGAGGGAATCTTATTCAAAATCATTCCAAAACTTTTATTGATTTTTTAACCATACGTTTTTTACTCAGTGACCGGTCACCACAGGGTTTTATGTATATGTTTTCAAAGTATATGTGCAATAAATTGTATTAATATATTAACCTAAGATTGGTGTTTATTTTTCACTCTGTATTATTTTATGGCATTTAGAAAGTGCAATATAGTGCAAATCTATCGATACAGCTACACCGCACTATTTTTCACTCTGTATTATTATATGGCATATATTTCAATCTAGAAAGTACAATATAGTGCAATCTATTGATACAGCTATACCGCATTCAATCCAGCCTATAAATACATAGTGCAGGATACTTTTTTGTTACACATGCATCACTAGTTAAGATCCAGCTTAAACTTGGATCAAATAGTACGCAGGACTTTTAGGTCCAATTATCCATACAAGTTTTTGCTAACAGCAATGCCAATCAGAATTCTTGTTTTTTGATTTTTATTCTATAGCATCTTATAATTAAGCTATATAGCATTACACCAAATAAGCTTAGTCAACCTTGATCACTATAGTTAAAATTAATATATCCTATTTAGAAGAAACATACTAAACTAACCTATTTTTGCTCAAATAAACAATTCACCTTTATCCCCGTGCTGTTCATGCGCATTCACACAACTTTTCTACTAATAATATCTTCTTACACTGTATTTTTTTGGGAACAGGGTAGTGTTTATGCAGGGGTAAGATTTGCGCACCAATAACCTTTCCAAAGTTAAATCCACAAATAGGAGCCAGCAGGAGTCTGTAAATTCACGTTTACATCTGATACTTTGGGGCTTGGTTAGGACTCTGAAAATCAGCACAATGTTATTAAAAAATAAGCAAAACTATACATTGTTACAAAAACACTACCAGTTGGGCTAAATAAATGGATCATCTACTAAACATTTAATCTAAAGTTAAAGTTATGGTTAGGTTTAGGGGTTACTAGTTTAATTTAGTTGATTGCGATGTGGGGGGCTTTCGGTTTAGGGGTTAACAGTTTAAATTAGTTTATTTTGTTGTGGGGGGCTTGCGGTTTAGGGGTTAATAGGTTTGTTATAGTAGCAGCGGTGTAGGGCTTAATAACTTTAGTATAGTGGGGGTGATGCGGACGGCAGATTAGAGGTTAATTATATTTAAAGAGTGTTTGCGATGCGGGAGGGCGGCGGTTTAGGGGTTAATACGTTTAAAATAGTGGGGACGATGTCGGAGAGTGGAGGAATAGGGGTTAATAAGTTTTTTTAGTGGCGGCGATATGGGAGTGGAAGATTAGGGGTTAATAAGTTTAATATAGTGTTTGCGATGTGGGAGGGCCTTGGTTGAGGGGTTAATAGGTAGTTTATGGGTGTTTTTTAGTGTACTTTGTAAGTTAGTAGTTATGAGTTTTATGTTACAGCTTTGTAGCGTAAAACTCATAACTACTGACTTTAGATGGCGTTACAGATCTTGTCGTTTTAGGCTGTAACGCCATTTGTTTAGCCAGAATGCAAAACTCGTAATACCAGCGCTATGGGAATCCCATTAAAAAACATATTTTTTAAGAGTGCGGTACTGACGTTGCATTACAGGCCAAAAAGTCTTGCGGTACACCTATACGACAAGACTTTAACGCTGAAATTACCATATTTTCAGCGTTTAAAGATGAACGTACAAACTTGTAATCTAGCTGTAAGAGAATGAGTGAACAATATACAAAATACGTTTGTTCATTTAGTTTCTCCATTTAATAGATTTTAAATGTTTTTTTATTTGTTTAATAGTTAATTTAGTTAATCAACAAATTTTGGACAGAATAAGGTTTGGGTCATTTCTGTTTTGTGGTGGAAAAAACATCAGCTGATGCCTTACACGGTAATACAAGATGGTGCTGTCTGCATATAAAATATCCGATTGGCCTTAAATCCTTTCAATCATCTTTCACAGATAGATCAACCTGATCAAAAGACTCTCACCAATATGCCTTGGATTGTAGAACCCGGACAAGAAAAAAGAGGAATTAGCACCAAGTATGAAACCACAATCTTCTAATGACAATGAGTTCTCTCCTCCTTGGTGTGCCTTTGTACACTCTCTTTGAAGGAATTTAGATGCCAGCCTCTTTCTGCTACAGTAGGGAGGAGAGTATATATGGAATGAACTGTACAATATCAAGGAATGACATCATTTTGAAACACTAACAAAGTACTGCCAAGTAAAGGAATCTTATATTTTAATGTTTTTCTTTTTTTTTCTTTATCCAAATACTTTCTTTTTGTTCAGCCTTTTTAACTGGGGGGCAAAAGTATCCATGTGATTTGTCACTCTATTTACAAGCATTATGCATTTGATTTGTGGCAGTAACATTATAAACAAAGCAAGAATCTGTATTTGAACTCGTAGGATTTAAAAAGTATAACCACATATTAAAGAAAAAGAAATATTGAACTTCAAAACTGCCAAGAAATCAATAATTTATATGCACAAGTGCATCTTTATTTCTAATTATTGTATGTGATTTAATTACGGAAAATGTATACAACAATTTCTGAACGAACTGGGTTTGCTTCAATGTAAAGAGTTCTTTGTAAAATATTTTTATAGGCTGCTGAAGTTTAAGCCTTGTTACAAAATTGTAAAAATATTCTATTACTGTATCCACTAATAAGAAATTATTGTCAATAATATGATAAAAGCATTGTTTTTTTGTATGTTCCATTCATTGCCTAATCAAAAGTATTTTATTATAATCTATTTATTAGTAATGTACATTTTAGCTACAGAGAAAGTTAATTACAAGCTTGTTGGGGTGGAAATCAAGTCTGAAGAATACTTCCCTATAAGAAACCAATCAAGCCATAAGTATTTGTGCCACAAAAACGTGTCTTAGAAAAAAAATATAGGGCTGGAAAATATCACTACTGATAAAACTGGTAAGGGATTGTTAACCTTTTTATAACATGGACAAAACATGCTTTTTTTATTGTCTTTAATACTTTTTTAAATAAATAAATTTACAAAGAAAAAAACAACGAATCAAAATTAAGAAACAATAAATTCAAAGTATCTGAAATACACAAAATATCTATGAGTAAAGAAGTCTAGCAAAGTCAAATAGACACTTTCAGTTATAAGATTACCTTCACATACAAACAAATTCTGCTCCTTGGATAGCCAAGATAGATGATTTGAAGGCAACTAAAGCAAAGTCAAATTTTATTTCAATATTATACATATATTGGGCTAGATTACAAGGGGCACGCTATTTAGGGCTTTCACTCAAGCACTAATGCTGCCAGAAATATTCTTTTTGTGTGCGAGGGTTAGCACACGTTAAAAATGAAAGTTTTGCGCATGAGTGAAACCCGACGCGTGCTAACCAAAGGACTTCAGATTTCGTGACCATGTTAACTTATTCTCACCATAGACTTCAATGGAGAGTGCAGAAGAAAATTCTCCCCATATTCTCCAATGGAGAGTGCTAACCCGACTGGAGTTATTAATATTTCACATTCCAATGTTCTTCGCATACAAGAAAATGTTATTTTTATTTTAAATAAATGTATATTTATATATATATATATATATATATATTCCTATAGATATACAGGTAGACCTCAGTTTACGCCGGGGTTAGGTTCCAGAAGGAATGTTTGTAAATCGAAACCGTTGTAAATTGAAACCCAGTTTATAATGTAAGTCAATGGGAAGTGAGGGAGTTAGGTTCCAGGCCCCTCTCAAAATTGTCATAAGTAACACCTAATACATTATTTTTAAGCTTTGAAATGAAGACTTTAAATGCTAAACAGCATTATAAACCTAATAAAATAATCACACAACACAGAATATATCATTAAACTAAGTTAAATGAACAAAAACATTTGCTAAACAGCATTAGAAACCTAATAAAATAATCACACAACACAGACTTTACTTGCATTTTTCTGCAAACAGTTCTTTCTATGCATTCCAATCTGGACGGATTTATAGACAGGAAGAGCTTGTTCCTTTGCAAGATGCTCGATAGCTCAGGTTGGTTAAACTGATTAATTTCATCTTGCTTGGCTTGCATATCTTTGCTGCAACACAGCGGACAGCTCCACGTATTGGCTATTTTAATCAATGCACTGCTTCTCAATGCTTTTCAATAGCAGTCATATGACTGAAAAAAAAAAGGTTGGTATTCTGAAACGGTGCAAATTGAACCGTTGTAAACTGAGGGCCACCTGTATAGGTATATACATTTATTTTACATTAACATTATCAGATATTATTTAAATATATATTTAATAATAAAAAAAAATTGTATGTGAAGAACATTGGAATGTAAAATATGCGTAATGCCCTTCAGGTTAAATATATAAGATTATTTAGAATTTTTTTGTAAATTCTATAAAATTACTTACATTATTAATATTTTATATTTAATAAATACTTAACGCAACTTTAATATAAATCATGTCGAGTTAGCACGCATGAAGAATTAGTGTACTCCTGTCGGCTTTATGTGCGCGCAACACGAAGCGTGTTACACATATTTTACATAACAATATACTTAACATAGATTTTTTTTTTAATTAAATATACATTTCTATATATACTTGATAATGTTATTGTAAAATATACATGGTCATATACCTTTGAACCCTTATAACTTTTTTTTATTGATATGTATATGAATCATTTTTATCAGATAGTGTAATATGAGTGTAAGTATATTTTAATGTATTTATGTTAGGTTTGGTGCAATTTTTTTTTTTATCCCTAACTCTTTACACGAGATGTTTAGTTGCACAAACCCAACACGCATTAGATTCAATTGCTCTAAAGCAAACGGGTTTACTTTCACCTTGTAACACTTCTCGAGCGCAAACATTAGTGTGCCACTTGTAATCTAGCCCATGCTGTCTTAAATATTATACACATAAAAACATTAACCAAAAGTATAACAATGTCTTTTTTAACATCTATTTGTATTTCCATTTCTGTAAAGGTTCCATTTTTCAATTTATTATGTCAGATTTAATGTACTTATATCTCCATATCATACTCATCCTCAAAAACATTGGTATCTTCCAATTTAAGAGGTGTTGTGGGCACCAGCAATGCTTCACTATGAGAAACAGGTTTTACTGTTTTAAAGATGGCACATTCCATCACTATATTCTGGGCTATATATGCCCGTTTGCGGGCATGCGATACATAATCAGCCATTACAAGTGGCTGGTTATTGCTACCGCAAGCTCATGGTAGCAATTAGCGCTTATAAAATTAACCAGAAATTAGATTAGATGTGCCCCAAATGCCCCAAAATACAATGGTGTGTATTTTAATAAAAATAAAAATTGTAGCATTTTATTTTTTTATAAAATAACTGCACCAGGTAGTTTTGGGAGGCTAAAGTTGGCGGTGTGGGGTGTTAGAAAAAAATAACGGCACTGAAAAATGCCCTTACTATAATATATATATATATATATATATATATATATATATATATATATATATATATATATATATATATATAAAATACTGTACATATATATATATATATATGTATTGCTTATATACTGTATATATATATATATATATATATATATATATATATATATATATATATATATATGTTAATATGTGTACAATTTGCTGCCATCACTGTACAACTTACCCCTTTCGCTGCACTTTGGTTCTGTGCCGTGTGTCGCCATCAGAATGAGGCTCCCATTGGAGCGTCTGGAAGCACGCTCTCGTGAGCGCAATGCTTCCCATTAGCGTGCCCTGCTATTACTCAGTGGAGCGCAAATATCTCTTTCACGAAAGCGATATTTAGCGATCCACTTGTAATCTGGCCCTTTGTTTTTTACTTTCTTTGAAAACCCTTCAATTTCTGACAAACAGTCATCAAGACAACTAGCTGATTCATGTCAAATCAAGGGAATAGAGAAAAAAATTATTTTTATTCATAGCCCAAAATTCAGCACACATTAGGGACTCAAGTCTCCAACATGACAACCGAAATATAAGAACATATTTGTATGTCTTTGTAGTTGATCTACTCTGAGATTTGGCAATAAACTTATCTTATAAATAAGTATAATTAACTACTACTTTTCAATAGTAAGATGTGCCCATTTTAGTGCAGACAGACACAAAGGATTATGCTGGCTATAACCAACAATACAGGTGCACTTAGCAAGCACAGAGGTTGGACTGAAAGGGAGAATTCTAAATTCCCACTACTACATAGCAAATAGCACCCCCATCTTGTGGAGACTAAACTTACGGTAGTAGCTTTAAAGTCATTTATTATCTTGAGTGTGACCTGTTGGGGGTTTTAAATGGCTTTTTTTTTGTTTGTTTTTTAAATTGAGGAAATAGAACTAGTCAAGATTGGCTGTATTTGTCCATGTTAATAAAACGTTATCAACCAGTGTATCCAGTCAGGGAATTAAGTTAATAATCAGGAAAAAAAAAGTTATAAATCTGCCGAACATTATTTAAAGCAATATTCTAATGCAAAAGTAACATACTCTAATTGGTTAGAACGTGTAGTTTTTAGATTATTATGTGTTTATCCCCCCACAAAGACGTTAAACACATAGGCAAAGCTCTGGTTGTTAAGCAGCGTCCATTGCAGCTTCTGAGCAGAAAACTATTGGCAATTGGTAGGTCGTGTCATTGCTTACCCGCGATTTCCCTGTGCAGAATCTGCAATGAATTAGAGCATGTACGTTTTTGTGCCAGAGTGTTTCTTTAAAAAATTGCAAAACACCTAATTTCTTACTCAAGTGGTGCAATTTATTTTACTAGTCACAGACAAGTGGAAATGTTCTGTCCCAGTCAGTGGCGGTTCTATGGGGGATGCTATGCACCTCCAAACAAATATGTAGCAACCCCATTGTGCATGCTCTGCCAAGTGGCTCCATATATTTATGTTCTGTGTCTTTCAATTTTTTCACCACTTTTTTGTTAGCATCTCCAAGTTTTAAGGTCTAGAACCGTCACAGTAACTAGAATAATTATATATGCAACTGTAAATGACATCATTGGGGAAGTATCAAAAATAGAACCCTAACCATTTATCCGATATCAAAAAGTCTTTTAAAATGAATTGATTGTAATTGCATGCAGAGGGTATATTATTATTTTTCAAATCCTGTAGAGCTCGGTATGCAGTTTTCTATGCTGCTTTAAAGGGACCCAGTGCCCTAAAGCCTGTTATAAATCTTTTATATGCTATTTGTCTGGTTTCTAAATGTCTTACTTACTCCTTAGCATTATATAGTCACCCCTAGGCTAAACTAGTCTTAGGGAGAATTCATTATTCAGAAGACTCTTAGAAACATGAAGTTAATGCAAGTTATTTAACACAATAATGTTACGTTATGCTATATTATGAGGTCATTCATCATACAGATGTATATAAAATATACCAAGCGGAAATGGGAATTTTATCCCACATTAGTAATATCATTGATATTTGGAAAAGTAACGAATTTGTAATAATTTGCTATTGATTTATACATTAAAATTCATTTGATTATTTACACTGTAAAAAGGAGAAATATATAAAATACCTTGAATTTAATAAATGCAATTACTCTGATGTTACTTATTTTATAAATACATTTGTGCAGGGTTTTTTATATCAGCTGTCCAATATGGAGGTATCTAGAGAGATATAAATCTTCAACTGTAATTTGAATCTATTGAGTGTAAGAGATTTTTCCACATTTTCCGGAGACCTCACGATCTTGGCCAAGAAACTAGAAATATATATAATACACTTAGAGGCATATTTAACAAATGTTTGTTGGACCTGGTCTACAGACATCGCTGAATGCGGAGAGCAATATGCTCTCCGTATTCAGCACTGCACCATCAGCTCTTGTGAGCTGCTGGTGCAACGCCGCCCCCTGCAGACTCGCGGCCAATCGGTGCCAGCAGGGGATGTCAATCAACCCAATCATACTCGATCGAGTTGAATTCCGGCGATTCCTGGTCGCCTCATCAGAGCAGGCGGACAGGGTTATGGAGCAGCGGTCTTTGTGACCGCTGCTTCATAACTGCTGTTTCTGGCGAGCCTGCATGCATGGAAATGTCTCAGAATACAAAAGCACCGCCAGTGCTTACACATATTACAATCTGCTTCTAGGTCATTCATGTTTTGCTTACTAATGAGCAGTACAGTAAAGAACAAATGATCAGTGAGATTTAATAAGTGCAGTCTAGGGCACCGGGAACCACATAGCCCAGTGCATGTGCACATTGCAACCTGTGATACTGCAGAATGTTCATTTAAGCTCCCATTGGTGGAATGCACAATAAGGGTAACGAATGATTCTGGAGGACAGTCATTGATATGGCAGAATTTATCTGAAAGCTGTCAGCTTCAAAGTTATGTTCACATATACAGTACATATATGTCGAACACTGCACTTAAAATATGCTTTTGTTTCTCATATACTTTTATGACCCTTTTTTTTACACACTTATTGAAAACTGTTTTGAGTTTAGTGTGACCAATTAGATTCAGGTATAACAGCTTCTGCAATGATTGCGTAGATTGTTGCAGGTTACATCTCAGAATCCCACATGATCTACTCTTACCTCTCATGTAGCAGTACAGAAACTACGATTTACAGCAAAAGTGGAAAAAATAAAGAATGATATTACAAAGATTGCGTTTTTTTTTAAATTACTTCAAATAACTAAACGTTTTGGAGAGCAATTTTGGGCAAGAATTCTGGTGTAAATTGTGCTTGAGTAAATTTTATACCACAAGTATACTGTGAGCATATGTGCGCTTGTATTACAGGTTGAAAGTAACATTTTTTCACTCATGCAGAAATATAGTTAATGCCTAAGGCCTAGATTTGGAGTTTGGTGGTAGCCGTGAAAACCAGCGTTAGAGGCTCCTAACGCTGGTTTTAGGCTACCTCCGGTATTTGGAGTCACTCAAAAAAGGGTCTAACGCTCACTTTTCAGCCGTGACTTTTCCATACCTCAGATCCCCTTACGTCAATTGCGTATCCTATCTTTTCAATGGGATTTTTCTAACTCCGGTATTTAGAGTTGTGGCTGAAGTGAGCGTTAGAAATCTAACAACAAAACTCCAGCCGCAGAAAAAAGTCAGTAGTTAAGAGCTTTCTGGGCTAACGCCGGTTCATAAAGCTCTTAACTACTGTGCTCTAAAGTACACTAACACCAATAAACTACCTATGTACCCCTAAACCGAGGCCCCCCCACATCGCCGCCACTCGATTAAATTTTTTTAACCCCTAATCTGCCGACCGCCACCTACGTTATCCTTATGTACCCCTAATCTGCTGCCCCTAACACCGCCGACCCCTATATTATATTTATTAACCCCTAACCTGCCCCCCACAACGTTGCAGCCAGCTACCTACAATAATTAACCCCTAATCTGCCGACCGCAAAGCGCCGCTACTTAAGTTATCCTTATGTACCCCTAATCTGCTGCCCCTAACACCGCCGACCCCTATATTATATTTATTAACCCCTAATCTGCCCCCCTCAACGTCGCCTCCACCTGCCTACACTTATTAACCCCTAATCTGCCGAGCGGACCGCACCGCTACTATAATAAAGTTATTGACCCCTAATCCGCCTCACTAACCCTAAATAAATAGTATTAACCCTAATCTGCCCTCCCTAACATCGCCGACACCTAACTTCAATTATTAACCCCTAATCTGCCGACCGGAGCTCACCGCTATTCTAATAAATGTATTAACCCCTAAAGCTAAGTCTAACCCTAACACTAACACCCCCCTAACTTAAATATAATTTAAATCTAACAAAATTAATTAACTCTTATTAAATAAATCATTCCTATTTAAAGCTAAATACTTACCTGTAAAATAAATCCTAATATAGCTACAATATAAATTATAATTATATTATAGCTATTTTAGGATTAGTATTTATTTTACAGGTAACTTTGTATTTATTTTAACCAGGTACAATAGCTATTATATAGTTAAGAACTATTTAATAGCTAAAATAGTTAAAATAATTACAAAATACCTGTAAAATAAATCCTAACCTAAGTTACAATTAAACCTAACACTATACTATCATTAAATTAATTAAATAAAATACCTACAATTACCTACAATTAAACCTAACACTACACTATCAATACATTAATTAAATACAATACCTACAAATAACTACAATGAAATAAACTAACTAAAGTACAAAAAATAAAAAAGAACTAAGTTACAAAAAATAAAAAAATATTTACAAACATAAGAAAAATATTACAACAATTTTAAACTAATTACACCTACTCTAAGCCCCCTAATAAAATAACAAAGCCCCCCCAAAAAAATGCCCTACCCTATTCTAAATTACTAAAGTTCAAAGCTCTTTTACCTTACCAGCCCTGAACAGGGCCCTGTGCGGGGCATGCCCCAAGAAGTTCAGCTTTTTGCCTGTAAAAAAAACCCATACAATACCCCCCCAACATTACAACCCACCACCCACATACCCCTAATCTAACCCAAACGCCCCTTAAATAAACCTAACACTAAGCCCTGAAGATCATCCTACCTTGTCTTCACCTCACGGGTATCACCGATCGGTCCTGGCTCCAAAATCTTCATCCAACCCAAGCGGGGGCTGGCGATCCATCATCCGGTGGCTGAAGAGGTCCAGAAGAGGCTCCAAAGTCTTCATCCTATCCGGGTAGAAGAGTAGATCCGGACCGGCAACCATCATCTTCCAAGTTGCATCTTCTATCTTCATCCGATGAGGACCGGCTCCATCCTGAAGACCTCCACCGCGGACCCATCTTCATCCGGCGACGTCCAACTGAAGAATGACGGTTCCTTTAAGGGACGTCATCCAAGATGGCGTCCCTCGAATTCCGATTGGCTGATAGGATTCTATCAGCCAATCGGAATTAAGGTAGGAATATTCTGATTGGCTGATGGAATCAGCCAATCAGAATCAAGTTCAATCCGATTGGCTGATCCAATCAGCCAATCAGATTGAGCTTGCATTAACATAGAAACATAGATATTGACGGCAGATAAGAGCCATAGGCCCAGCAAGTCTGCCCGACCTTACCTAACAGTATAAACTTATCTAGTTCGTAGGATAGCCCTATGCTTGTCCCATGCATTTTTAAAGTCCCCCACAGTGTTTGTTGCTACTACCTCTGTAAAGAAGTGCTTCCTCAAATTACTCCTGAATCTACTACCCTTTAGCTTGAGCTCATGACCCCTTGTTCTTGAATTTTCCATTTTATGTAAAATACCCACAGCCTCAGTTTTACTAAACCCTTTAATGTACTTGAAAGTTGCTATCATATCACCTCTTTCCCTTCTCTCCTCTAAGCTATACATATTTAGGTCATTGAGCCTATCCTGGTAAGTTTTTTTTTTTAGACCATGTACCATTTTGGTAGCCCTCCTTTGCACAGATTCAAGTTTGTTAATATCCTTCTGAAGATATGGGGCGCGATCCGATATAGATCGCAGTTTGCGGCACAAGCGAGGGAACCGGCGTCGCCCGCAGTTTCAGCTCGCAACTCGAGCTATCCCATATAGGTCGCCGTCAGATGCTAACGTGCCGTAAGTCTGACAAACCAGCGATGTCCAGAAATCTGCGTAAGTACAAATTTCTGGCGTCGCCAGTGACTTGCGGCACGTTAGAAACTGCCGGCGCCTATAAAACCTGACTAAAGTCTAAAACACCCGCACTGTCTAACACGCCTCCCTAACATAGCCCGCACTGTCTAACACGCCTCCCTAACATAGCCCGCACTGTCTAACACGCCTCCTAACATAGCCCGCACTGTCTAACACGCCTCCCTAACATAGCCCGCACTGTCTAACCCTCTATCCGCTATCCCCCCTCACTAGCCTAACAATAAAAAAGCTATTAACCCCTAAACCGCCGCTCCGTACCCCGCCGCAACCTAATAAAGTTATTAACCCCTAAAACCGCCCGCTCCCGTACCCGCCGCCAGCTATATTATATCTATAACCCCCTAAAGTGAGCCCCTAACACCGCCGCCATCTATATTAAAATTATTAACCCTAATGTAAGCCCCTTACACCGCCGCCATCTCTATTAAAATGATTAACCCCTAATTTAATCTACCTACCCCGCCGCCAGCTATATTATCTATATTAACCCTAAGTATATTATAGTTAATATAGTTATTACATTATATATATTAACTATATTAACCCTAATTATATTAGGGTTAATATAGTTAATATAGTTACTATAGTATTTATATTAACTATATTAACTCTATCTAACCCTAACACCCCTAACTAAATTTATATTAAATTAATCTAATTCATTTATAAACTAAAATATTCCTATTTAAATCTAAATACTTACCTAAGACAAACCCTAAGATAGCTACAATATAATTAATAATTACATTGTAGCTATGTTAGGGTTAATATTTATTTTACAGATAAATTGTTAATTATTTTAACTAGGTATAATAGATATTAAATAGTTATTAACTATTTAATATCTACCTAGTTAAAATAATTACCCAATTACCTGTAAAATAAATCCTAACCTAAGTTACAAATACACCTACACTATCAATAAATTTAATAAACTACAAACATCTATCTAAAAATACAATTAAATTAACTAAACTAAATTACAAAAAAAAAAAACACTAAATTACAAAAAAAAAAAAAAGATTACAAGATTTTTAATCTAATTACACCTATTCTAAGCCCCCTAATAAAATAATAAACCCCCAAAATAAAAAAAATTCCCTGCCCTATTCTAAATTAAACAAATTTCAAAGCTCTTTACCTTACCAGCCCTTAAAAGGGCCTTTTGTGGGGCATGCCCCAAAGAATTCAGCTCTTTTGCATACAACAAATACAATACCCCCCCCCCATTACAACCCACCACCCACATACCCCTATTCTAAAACCACCCAAACCCCCCTTAAAAAAGCCTAACACTACCCCCCTGAAGATCTCCCTACCTTGTCTTCACCACACCGGGCCGAACTCCTGATCCGATCCGGGCGATGTCTTCCTCCAAGCGGCAAAGAAGAATTCTTCCTCCGGCGATGTCTTCCTCCAAGCGGCAAAGAAGAATTCTTCCTCCGGCGACGTCTTCCTCCAAGCGGCAGCAAAGTCTTCATTCTTCCGGCGGCATCTTCAATCTTCTTTCTTCGCTCCGCCGCTGCGGAGCATCCATCCTGGCCGACTGCTGTACTTGGAATGAGGTACCTTTAAATGACGTCATCCAAGATGGCGTCCGCCGAATTCCGATTGGCTGATAGGATTCTATCAGCCAATCGGAATTAAGTTAGAAAAATCTGATTGGCTGATTGAATCAGCCAATCAGATTCAAGTTCAATCCGATTGGCTGATCCGAACAGCCAATCAGATTGAGCTCGCATTCTATTGGCTGATCGGAACAGCCAATAGAATGCGAGCTCAATCTGATTGGCTGATTGGATCAGCCAATCGGATTGAACTTGAATCTGATTGGCTGATTCAATCAGCCAATCAGATTTTTCTAACTTAATCCGATTGGCTAATAGAATCCTATCAGCCAATCGGAATTCGGCGGACGCCATCTTGGATGACGTCATTTAAAGGTACCTCATTCCAAGTACAGCAGTCGGCCAGGATGGATGCTCCGCGGCGGCGGAGCGAAGAAAGAAGATTGAAGATGCCGCCGGAAGAATGAAGACTTTGCTGCCGCTTGGAGGAAGACGTCGCCGGAGGAAGAATTCTTCTTTGCCGCTTGGAGGAAGACATCGCCGGAGGAAGAATTCTTCTTTGCCGCTTGGAGGAAGACATCGCCCGGATCGGATCAGGAGTTCGGCCCGGTGTGGTGAAGACAAGGTAGGGAGATCTTCAGGGGGGTAGTGTTAGGCTTTTTTAAGGGGGGTTTGGGTGGTTTTAGAATAGGGGTATGTGGGTGGTGGGTTGTAATGGGGGGGGGTATTGTATTTGTTGTATGCAAAAGAGCTGAATTCTTTGGGGCATGCCCCACAAAAGGCCCTTTTAAGGGCTGGTAAGGTAAAGAGCTTTGAAATTTGTTTAATTTAGAATAGGGCAGGGAATTTTTTTTATTTTGGGGGTTTATTATTTTATTAGGGGGCTTAGAATAGGTGTAATTAGATTAAAAATCTTGTAATCTTTTTTTTATTTTTTGTAATTTAGTGTTTGTTTTTTTTGTAATTTAGTTTAGTTAATTTAATTGTATTTTTAGATAGATGTTTGTAGTTTATTAAATTTATTGATAGTGTAGGTGTATTTGTAACTTAGGTTAGGATTTATTTTACAGGTAATTGGGTAATTATTTTAACTAGGTAGATATTAAATAGTTAATAACTATTTAATATCTATTATACCTAGTTAAAATAATTAACAATTTACCTGTAAAATAAATATTAACCCTAACATAGCTACAATGTAATTATTAATTATATTGTAGCTATCTTAGGGTTTATTTTATAGGTAAGTATTTAGATTTAAATAGGAATATTTTAGTTTATAAATGAATTAGATTAATTTAATATAAATTTAGTTAGGGGTGTTAGGGTTAGATAGAGTTAATATAGTTAATATAAATACTATAGTAACTATATTAACTATATTAACCCTAATATAATTAGGGTTAATATAGTTAATATATATAATGTAATAACTATATTAACTATAATATACTTAGGGTTAATATAGATAATATAGCTGGCGGCGGGGTAGGTAGATTAAATTAGGGGTTAATCATTTTAATAGAGATGGCGGCGGTGTAAGGGGCTTACATTAGGGGTTAATAATTTTAATATAGATGGCGGCGGTGTTAGGGGCTCACTTTAGGGGGTTATAGCTATATAGCTGGCGGGGGGTACGGGAGCGGGCGGTTTAGGGGTTAATAACTTTATTAGGTTGCGGCGGGGTACGGGAGCGGCGGTTTAGGGGTTAATAGCTTTTTTATTGTTAGGCTAGTGAGGGGGGATAGCGGGATAGAGGGTTAGACAGTGACGGGCTATGTTAGGGAGGCGTGGTTAGACAGTGCGGGCTATGTTAGGGAGGCGTGTTAGAACAGTGCTGGGCTATGTTAGGAGGCGTGTTAGACAGTGCGGCTATGTTAGGGAGGCGTGTTAGACAGTGCGGGTGTTTTAGACTTTAGTCAGGTTTTATAGGCGCCGGCAGTTTCTAACGTGCCGCAAGTCACTGGCGACGCCAGAAATTTGTACTTACGCAGATTTCTGGACATCGCTGGTTTGTCAGACTTACGGCACGTTAGCATCTGACGGCGACCTATATGGGATAGCTCGAGTTGCGAGCTGAAACTGCGGGCGACGCCGGTTCCCTCGCTTGTGCCGCAAACTGCGATCTATATCGGATCGCGCCCCATATCTTCAGAAGGATATTAACAAACTTGAATCTGTGCAAAGGAGGGCTACCAAAATGGTACATGGTCTAAAAAATAAAACTTACCAGGATAGGCTCAATGACCTAAATATGTATAGCTTAGAGGAGAGAAGGGAAAGAGGTGATATGATAGCAACTTTCAAGTACATTAAAGGGTTTAGTAAAACTGAGGCTGTGGGTATTTTACATAAAATGGAAAATTCAAGAACAAGGGGTCATGAGCTCAAGCTAAAGGGTAGTAGCAACAAACACTGTGGGGGACTTTAAAAATGCATGGGACAAGCATAGGGCTATCCTACGAACTAGATAAGTTTATACTGTTAGGTAAGGTCGGGCAGACTTGCTGGGCCTATGGCTCTTATCTGCCGTCAATATCTATGTTTCTATGTTAATGCAAGCTCAATCTGATTGGCTGATTGGATCAGCCAATCGGATTGAACTTGATTCTGATTGGCTGATTCCATCAGCCAATCAGAATATTCCTACCTTAATTCCGATTGGCTGATAGAATCCTATCAGCCAATCGGAATTCGAGGGACGCCATCTTGGATGACGTCCCTTAAAGGAACCGTCATTCTTCAGTTGGACGTCGCCGGATGAAGATGGGTCCGCGGTGGAGGTCTTCAGGATGGAGCCGGTCCTCATCGGATGAAGATAGAAGATGCAACTTGGAAGATGATGGTTGCCGGTCCGGATCTACTCTTCTACCCGGATAGGATGAAGACTTTGGAGCCTCTTCTGGACCTCTTCAGCCACCGAGATGATGGATCGCCAGCCGCCCGCTTGGGTTGGATGAAATTTTGGGAGCCGAGGAGACCGATCGGTGATACCCGGGTGAGGTGAAGACAAGGTAGGATGATCTTCAGGGGCTTAGTGTTAGGTTTAGTTAAGTCGGGCGTTTGGGTTAGATTAGGGGTATGTGGGTGGTGGGTTGTAATGTTGGGGGGGTATTGTATGGGTTTTTTTTACAGGCAAAAGAGCTGAACTTCTCGGGGCATGCCGCGCAAAGGGCCCTGTTCAGGGCTGGTAAGGGTAAAAGAGCTTTGAACTTTAGTAATTTAGAATAGGGTAGGGCATTTTTTATTTTGGGGGGCTTTGTTATTTTATTAGGGGGCATAGAGTAGGTTAATTAGTTAAAATTGTTGTAATATTTTTCTTATGTTTGTAATATTTTTTTATTTTTTGTAACTTAGTTCTTTTGTATTTTTTGGTACTTTAGTTATGTTTATTTCATTGTAGTTATTTGTAGGTATTGTATTATTTAATTAATGTATAGTAGAGTCAGTGTTGGTATTAATTGTAGGAGTAAATTGTAGGTATTTCTATTTAATTATCTTAGATGATAATGAAAAATAGTGTTAGGGTTAATTGTAACTTAGGGTTAGGAGTTATTTTAACAGGTAATTTTGTAATTATTTTAACTATTTTAAGCTATTAAATAGTTCTTAAACTATATAATAGCTATTGTACCTGGTTAAAATAAATACAAAGTTACCTGTAAATAAATACTAATCCTAAAATAGCTATAATATAATTAGTAATAATATATTGATAGCTATATTAGGATTTATTTTACAGGTAAGTATTTAGCTTTAAATAGGAATGATTTATTTAATAAGAGTTAATTAATTTTGTTAGATTTAAATTATATTTAAGTTAGGGGGTGGTGTAGTGTTAGGGTTAGACTTAGCTTTAGGGGTTAATACATTTATTAGAATAGCGTGAGCCTCCCGGTCGGCAGATTAGGGGGTTAATAATTTGAAGTTAGGTGTCGGCTCGATGTTAGGGAGTGCAGATTAGGGGTTTATACTATTTATTATATGGTTAGTGAGGCGGATTAGGGGTCAATAACTTTATTATAAGTAGCGGTGCGTCCGCTCCGCAGATTAGGGGTTAATAAGTGTAGGCCAGGTGGGAGGCGACGTTGAGGGGGGGCAGATTAGGGGTTATTAAATATAATATAGGGCGTCGCGGTGTTAGGGGCAGCAGATTAGGGGTACATAAGGATAACTTAATAGAGCGGCGCTTTGCGCCGTCGGCAAGATTAGGGGTTAATTATTGTAGGTAGCTGGCGGCAACGTTGTGGGGGGGCAGGTTAGGGGTTAATAAATATAATTATAGGGTGTCGGCGGTGTTAGGGGCAGCAGATTAGGGGTACATAAGGATAACGTAGGTGGCGGTCGGCAGATTAGGGAGTTAAAAAAATTTAATCGAGTGGCGGGCGATGTGGGGGGGCCTCGGTTTAGGGGTACATAGGTAGTTTATTGGTGTTAGTGTACTTTAGAGCACAGTAGTTAGAGCTTTATGAACCGGCGTTAGCCCAGAAAGCTCTTAACTACTGACTTTTTTCTGCGGCTGGAGTTTTGTTGTTAGATTTCTAACGCTCACTTCAGCCACAACTCTAAATACCCGGAGTTAGAAAAATCCCATTGAAAAGAAGGTAGGATACGCAATTGACGTAAGGGGATCTGAGGTATGGAAAAGTCACGGCTGAAAAGTGAGCGTTTAGACCCTTTTTTGAGTGACTCCAAATACCGGAGGTAGCCTAAAACCAGCGTTAGGAGCCTCTAACGCTGTTTTCACGGCTACCACCAAACTCCAAATCTAGGCCTTAGGCATTAACTATATTTCTGCATGAGTGAAAAATGTTACTTTCAACCTGTAATACAAGCGCACATATGCTCACAGTATACTTGTGGTATAAAATTACTCAAGCACAATTTTACACAGAATTCTTGCCCAAAATTGCTCTCCAAAACGTTTAGTTATTTGAAGTAATTAAAAAAAAACGCATTCTTTGTAATATCATTCTTTATTTTTTCCACTTTTGCTGTAAATCGTAGTTTCTGTACTGCTACATGAGAGGTAAAGAGTAGATCATGAGGGATTCTGAGATGTAACCCTGCAACAATCTACGCAATTCATTGCAGAAGCTGTTATACCTGAATATAATTGGTCACACTAAACTCAAAACAGTTTTCAATAAGTGTGTAAAAAAAAGGGGTCATAAAAAGTATATGAGAAACAAAAGGCATATTTTAAGTGCACGTGTTCGACATATATGTACTGTATATGTGACATAACTTTGAAGCTGACAGCTTTCAGATAAATTCTGCATATCAATGACTGTCCTCCAGAATCATTCGTTACCCTTATTGTGCATCTCCACCAATGGGAGCTTAAATGAACATTCTGCAGTATCACAGGTTGCAATGTGCACATGCACTGGGGCTATGTGGTTCCCGGTGCCCTAGACTGGCACTTATTAAATCTCACTGATTCATTTGTTCTTTACTGTACTGCTCATTAGTAAGCAAAACATGAACTGACCTAGAAGCAGATTGTAATATGTGTAAGCACTGGCGGTGCTTTTGTATTCTGAGACATTTCCATGCATGCAGGCTCGCCCAGGAATCACGCCAGTTATGAAGCAGCGGTCACAAAGACCGCTGCTCTCCATAACCCTGTCCGCCTGCTCTGATGAGGCGACCAGGAATCGCCGGAATTCAACTCGATCGAGTATGATTGGGTTGATTGAACATCCCCTGCTGGCACCGATTGGCCGCGAGTCCTGCAGGGGGCGGCGTTGCAACCAGCAGATCACAAGAGCTGATGGTGCAGTGCTGAATACGGAGAGCATATTGCTCTCCGCATTCAGCGATGTCTGTCAGACCAGGTCCAACAAACATTTGTAAATATGCCTCTAAGTGTATATATATATATTTTAGTTTCTTGGCCAAGATCGTGAGGTCTCCGGAAAATGTGGAAAAATCTCTACACTCAATAGATTCAAATTACAGTTGAAGATTTATATCTCTCTAGATACCTCCATATTGGACAGCTGATATAAAAAACCCTGCACAAAATGTATTTATAAAATAAGTAACATCAGAGTAATTGCATTTATTAAATTCAAGGTATTTTATATATTTCTCCTTTTTACAGTGTAAATAATCAAATGGAATTTTAATGTATAAATCAATAGCAAATTATTACAAATTCGTTACTTTTCCAAATATCAATGATATTACAATGTGGGATAAAATTCCCATTTCCGCTTGGTATATTTTATATACATCTGTATGATGAATGACCTCATAATATAGCATAACGTAACATTATTGTGTTAAATAACTTGCATTAACTTCATGTTTCTAAGAGTCTTCTGAATAATGAATTCTCCCTAAGACTAGTTTAGCCTAGGGTGACTATATAATGCTAAGGAGTAAGTAAGACATTTAGAAACCAGACAAATAGCATATAAAAGATTTATAACAGGCTTTAGGGCACTGGGTCCCTTTAAAGCAGCATAGAAAACTGCATACCGAGCTCTACAGATTTGAAAAATAATAATATACCCTCTGCATGCAATTACAATCAATTCATTTTAAAAGACTTTTTGATATCGGATAAATGGTTAGGGTTCTATTTTTGATACTTCCCCAATGATGTCATTTACAGTTGCATATATAATTATTCTAGTTACTGTGACGGTTCTAGACCTTAAAACTTGGAGATGCTAACAAAAAAGTGGTGAAAAAATTGAAAGACACAGAACATAAAATATATGGAGCCACTTGGCAGAGCATGCACAATGGGGTTGCTACATATTTGTTTGGAGGTGCATAGCATCCCCCATAGAACCGCCACTGACTGGGACAGAACATTTCCACTTGTCTGTGACTAGTAAAATAAATTGCACCACTTGAGTAAGAAATTAGGTGTTTTGCAATTTTTTACAAGAAACATACTCTGGCACAAAAACGTACATGCTCTAATTCATTGCAGATTCTGCACAGGGAAATCGCGGGTAAGCAATGACACGACCATACCAATTGCCAATAGTTTTCTGCTCAGAAGCTGCAATGGACGCTGCTTAACAAACACAGAGCTTTGGACTAAGTGTTTAACGTCTTTGTGGGGGATAAACACATAATATCTAAAAACTACACGTTCTAACCAAATTAGAGTATGTTACTTTTGCATTAGAATATTGCTTTAAATAATGTTCGGCAGATTTATAACTTTTTTTTCCTGATTATTAACTTAATTCCCTGACTGGATACACTGGTTGATAAACGTTTTATTAACTTGGACAAATACAGCCAACTCTTGACTAGTTCTATTTCCTCAATTTAAAAAACAAACAAAAAAAAAGCCATTTAAAAACCCCCCAACAAAGGTCACACTCAAGATAATAAATGACTTTAAAGCTACTACCGTAAGTTTAGTATCCACAAGATGGGGTGCTATTTGCTAGTGTAGTAGTGGGAATTTAGAATTCTCCCTTTCAGTCCAACCTCTGTGCTTGCTAAAGTGCACCTGTATTGTTGGTTATAGCCAGCATAATCCTTTGTGTCTGTCTGCACTAAAATGGGCACATCTTACTATTGAAAAGTAGTAGTTAATTATACTTATTTATAAGATAAGTTTATTGCCAAATCTCAGAGTAGATCAACTACAAAGACATACAAATATGTTCTTATATTTCAGTTGTCATGTTGGAGACTTGAGTCCCTAATGTGTGCTGAATTTTGGGCTATGAATAAAAAATACTTTTTTTTCTCTATTCCCTTGATTTGACATGAATCAGCTAGTTGTCTTGATGACTGTTTGTCAGAAATTGAAGGGTTTTCAAAGAAAGTAAAAACAAAGGGCCAGATTACAAGTGGATCGCTAAATATCGCTTTCCGTGAAAGGAGATATTTGCGCTCCACTGAGTAATAGCAGGGCACGCTAATGGGAAGCATTGCGCTCACGAGAGCGTGCTTCCAGACGCTCCAATGGGAGCCTCATTCTGATGGCGACACACGGCACAGAACCAAAGTGCAGCGAAAGGGGTAAGTTGTTACAGTGGATGGCAGCAAATTGTACACATATTAACATATATATATATATATATATATATATATATATATATAATATATATATATATATATATACAGTATATAAGCATATACATATATATATATATATATGTACAGTATTTTATATATATATATATATATATATATATATATATATATATATATATATATATATATATATATATATATATATATATATATATATGTAAGGGCATTTTTCAGTGCCGTTATTTTTTTCTAACACCCCACACCGCCAACTTTAGCCTCCCAAAACTACCTGGTGCAGTTATTTTATAAAAAAATAAAAATGCTACAATTTTTATTTTTTATTAAAATACCACACCATTGTATTTTGGGGGCATTTGGGGCACATCTAATCTAATTTCTGGTTAATTTATAAGCGCTAATTGCTACCATGAGCTTGCGGTTGAGCAATAACCAGCCACTTGTAATGGCTGATTATGTATCGCATGCCCGCAAACGGGCATATATAGCCCAGATTATAGTGATGGAATGTGCCATCTTTAAAACAGTAAAACCTGTTTCTCATAGTGAGCATTGCTGGTGCCCACAACACCTCTTAAATTGGAAGATACCAATGTTTTTGAGGATGAGTATGATATGGAGATATAAGTACATTAAATCTGAACATAATAAATTGAAAAATGGAACCTTTACAGAAATGGAAATACAAATAGATGTTAAAAAAGACATTGTTATACTTTTGGTTAATGTTTTTATGTGTATAATATTTAAGACAGCATGGGCTAGATTACAAGTGGCACACTAATGTTTGCGCTCGAGAAGTGTTACAAGGTGTGAAAGTAAACCCGTTTGCTTTAGAGCAATTGAATCTAATGCGTGTTGGGTTTGTGCAACTAAACATCTCGTGTAAAGAGTTAGGGATAAAAAAAAAAATTGCACCAAACCTAACATAAATACATTAAAATATACTTACACTCATATTACACTATCTGATAAAAATGATTCATATACATATCAATAAAAAAAAGTTATAAGGGTTCAAAGGTATATGACCATGTATATTTTACAATAACATTATCAAGTATATATAGAAATGTATATTTAATTAAAAAAAAAATCTATGTTAAGTATATTGTTATGTAAAATATGTGTAACACGCTTCGTGTTGCGCGCACATAAAGCCGACAGGAGTACACTAATTCTTCATGCGTGCTAACTCGACATGATTTATATTAAAGTTGCGTTAAGTATTTATTAAATATAAAAATATTAATAATGTAAGTAATTTTTATAGATTTACAAAAAAATTCTAAATAATCTTTATATATTTAACCTGAAGGGCATTACGCATATTTTACATTCCAATGTTCTTCACATACAATTTTTTTTTATTATTAAATATATATTTAAATATATATCTGATAATGTTAATGTAAAATAAATGTATATACCTATACAGGTGGCCCTCAGTTTACAACGGTTCAATTTGCACCGTTTCAGAATACCAACCTTTTTTTTTTCAGTCATATGACTGCTATTGAAAAGCATTGAGAAGCAGTGCATTGATTAAAATAGCCAATACGTGGAGCTGTCCGCTGTGTTGCAGCAAAGATATGCAAGCCAAGCAAGATGAAATTAATCAGTTTAACCAGACCTGAGCTATCGAGCATCTTGCAAAGGAACAAGCTCTTCCTGTCTATAAATCCGTCCAGATTGGAATGCATAGAAAGAACTGTTTGCAGAAAAATGCAAGTAAAGTCTGTGTTGTGTGATTATTTTATTAGGTTTCTAATGCTGTTTAGCAAATGTTTTTGTTCATTTAACTTAGTTTAATGATATATTCTGTGTTGTGTGATTATTTTATTAGGTTTATAATGCTGTTTAGCATTTAAAGTCTTCATTTCAAAGCTTAAAAATAATGTATTAGGTGTTACTTATGACAATTTTGAGAGGGGCCTGGAACCTAACTCCCTCACTTCCCATTGACTTACATTATAAACTGGGTTTCAATTTACAACGGTTTCGATTTACAAACATTCCTTCTGGAACCTAACCCCGGCGTAAACTGAGGTCTACCTGTATATCTATAGGAATATATATATATATATATATATATATATATATATACATTTATTTAAATAAAAAATAACATTTTCTTGTATGCGAAGAACATTGGAATGTGAAATATTAATAACTCCAGTCGGGTTAGCACTCTCCATTGGAGAATATGGGGAGAATTTTCTTCTGCACTCTCCATTGAAGTCTATGGTGAGAATAAGTTAACATGGTCACGAAATCTGAAGTCCTTTGGTTAGCACGCGTCGGGTTTCACTCATGCGCAAAACTTTCATTTTTAACGTGTGCTAACCCTCGCACACAAAAAGAATATTTCTGGCAGCATTAGTGCTTGAGTGAAAGCCCTAAATAGCGTGCCCCTTGTAATCTAGCCCAATATATATGTATAATATTGAAATAAAATTTGACTTTGCTTTAGTTGCCTTCAAATCATCTATCTTGGCTATCAAGGAGCAGAATTTGTTTGTATGTGAAGGTAATCTTATAACTGAAAGTGTCTATTTGACTTTGCTAGACTTCTTTACTCATAGATATTTTGTGTATTTCAGATACTTTGAATTTATTGTTTCTTAATTTTGATTCGTTGTTTTTTCTTTGTAAATTTATTTATTTAAAAAAGTATTAAAGACAATAAAAAAAGCATGTTTTGTCCATGTTATAAAAAGGTTAACAATCCCTTACCAGTTTTATCAGTAGTGATATTTTCCAGCCCTATATTTTTTTTATCTAAGACACGTTTTTGTGGCACAAATACTTATGGCTTGATTTGGTTTCTTATAGGGAAGTATTCTTCAGACTTGATTTCCACCCCAACAAGCTTGTAATTAACTTTCTCTGTAGCTAAAATGTACATTACTAATAAATAGATTATAATAAAATACTTTTGATTAGGCAATGAATGGAACATACAAAAAAACAATGCTTTTATCATATTATTGACAATAATTTCTTATTAGTGGATACAGTAATAGAATATTTTTACAATTTTGTAACAAGGCTTAAACTTCAGCAGCCTATAAAATATTTTACAAAGAACTCTTTACATTGAAGCAAACCAGTTCGTTCAGAAATTGTTGTATACATTTTCCGTAATTAAATCACATACAATAATTAGAAATAAAGATGCACTTGTGCATATAAATTATTGATTTCTTGGCAGTTTTGAAGTTCAATATTTCTTTTTCTTTAATATGTGGTTATACTTTTTAAATCCTACGAGTTCAAATACAGATTCTCTGCTTTGTTTATAATGTTACTGCCACAAATCAAATGCATAATGCTTGTAAATAGAGTGACAAATCACATGGATACTTTTTGCCCCCAGTTAAAAAGGCTGAACAAAAAGAAAGTATTTGGATAAAGAAAAAAAAAGAAAAACATTAAAAATATAAGATTCCTTTACTTGGCAGTACTTTGTTAGTGTTTCAAAATGATGTCATTCCTTGATATTGTACAGTTCATTCCATATATACTCTCCTCCCTACTGTAGCAGAAAGAGGCTGGCATCTAAATTCCTTCAAAGAGAGTGTACAAAGGCACACCAAGGAGGAGAGAACTCATTGTCATTAGAAGATTGTGGTTTCATACTTGGTGCTAATTCCTCTTTTTTCTTGTCCGGGTTCTACAATCCAAGGCATATTGGTGAGAGTCTTTTGATCAGGTTGATCTATCTGTGAAAAGATGATTGAAAGGATTTAAGGCCAATCGGATATTTTATATGCAGACAGCACCATCTTGTATTACCGTGTAAGGCATCAGCTGATGTTTTTTCCCACCACAAAACAGAAATGACCCAAACCTTATTCTGTCCAAAATTTGTTGATTAACTAAATTAACTATTAAACAAATAAAAAAACATTTAAAATCTATTAAATGGAGAAACTAAATGAACAAACGTATTTTGTATATTTGTTCACTCATTCTCTTACAGCTAGATTACAAGTTTGTACGTTCATCTTTAAAACGCTGAAAATATGGTAATTTCAGCGTTAAAGTCTTGTCGGTATAGGTGTACCGCAAGACTTTTTGGCCTGTAATGCAACGTCAGTACCGCACTCTTAAAAATATGTTTTTTAATGGGATTCCCATAGCGCTGGTATTACGAGTTTTGCATTCTGGCTAAACAAATGGCGTTACAGCCTAAAACGACAAGATCTGTAACGCCATCTAAAGTCAGTAGTTATGAGTTTTACGCTACAAAGCTGTAACATAAAACTCATAACTACTAACTTACAAAGTACACTAAAAAACACCCATAAACTACCTATTAACCCCTCAACCAAGGCCCTCCCACATCGCAAACACTATATTAAACTTATTAACCCCTAATCTTCCACTCCCGATATCGCCGCCACTAAAAAAACTTATTAACCCCTATTCCTCCACTCTCCGACATCGTCCCACTATTTTAAACGTATTAACCCCTAAACCGCCGCCCTCCCGCATCGCAAACACTCTTTAAATATAATTAACCTCTAATCTGCCGTCCGCATCACCCCCACTATACTAAAGTTATTAAGCCCTACACCGCTGCTACTATAACAAACCTATTAACCCCTAAACCGCAAGCCCCCCACAACAAAATAAACTAATTTAAACTGTTAACCCCTAAACCGAAAGCCCCCCACATCGCAATCAACTAAATTAAACTAGTAACCCCTAAACCTAACCATAACTTTAACTTTAGATTAAAATTACAATTTCCCTATCTTAAATTAAATTTAAAACTTACCTGTCAAATTAAAATGTTTAAACTAACAATTAAACTAATATAATTATTAAACTAAAATTAAGCTAATTAACATTTAAATAAACTAAACTACACATTAAAAAACTTCTAACACTACTGTAAAAATGACAAACGGCCAGATTACGAGTTTTGAGGTAAGAGGGGTGCGGTGCTAACTTGAACGTTATTCTCACCGCTCACTTACCTACAGCGCTGGTATTACAAGTTTTTACAAACCCAGCGTTAACAGGCAAGAATTGAGCGTATAGACAAATAGAAGAAGAGAGGCGCCAAACATAAAACAGTATCATTGGTCTGGTGCAGTGGAAAAGATGAGAACCCCCCCTGGATGAGAGTGTATACTCACAAGATGAGCGGCACAATCAACGTGCCTTAAACTGCAGGTCGGGACTGTTCAGAGTCGCCTGACAGACACCCCCAGGCTGATATACGTCACCACAGGACTTCCAAACCGCTGTGGGTAGTATCGCTCTGTTGCAACTCCCCGAGATCAGCTGTAACTTGCGGCGTCAGTAGTTTCAGACGATATATACGGACTTCTTCTTGATAGTGATCAGAGAGAAGGGTGGATAGGTACTCAAAATAAAGGAGCACGTAAGGTAAAGATAAAATCGTGGTTTATTGCAGATAAAAACAACAGCAACGCGTTTCTCGGCTGAAAGGCCGTTTCATTAGGCTGTATCATATCAAGCCATTGCTCTCTTTAAATACCTTACATGCACCTGTCTGTGGGCGGACTTACAACTATTACCTGTCTTCCTCTCCACAGATTAACTCTTTCCTATCTAAAATATTTTTAACTATTGGTATATGCCAAAAATCGGCACAACTTGTTATAAGATATATAGCCTATTGATCCTTCACAGCGTTTAGATAAAAAACATATAAATATATTACATATACTCTTGATAAAACTAAAAAATAGTAATACAATTAATAATTTGATGTCGCAATGATTAAAAACAAAAATTCTGTTAATACAAATAATTTGAATTAGTGGCATGATATCGATCACACAAATTTAGTCAGAATATAAATATAAAAATCCTCTACAATGATATATCAATACATTACACTGACTATGTATAGACATATATATTTCATTATAATGATTAACCATATTATATGTATAAGGAACAAGTAGTAATACTGGTAATGTATATGTGATTAAAAATGGGTAATAATATCGTAAAAGTGAGCCTAAAATTGGCCCAACCACTAATAGAAATTCAGATGATGTTAAGTGAGCCTAACTATAACTAATTCTCAAAGAAGGTTATGTTAGATAGGATGTAAATTGGTATCGTCATATCTATAAGGGTATCTCTATAATTACTTGGTGAAATAATTACTTAATGCATGGCATATGGGTGGGAGCGACCCATTAGAGGTCACAACAATCTTCTATATATGACTAAATCTGTATGCTTAGTGTTAGTATAATGGTATATGGACCTATATTCACAATTTGTGGTCTAAGAAATCTGATAGTATAGCTAACTGGTAGCATCTTCTATATATGACTAAATCTGTATGCTTAGTGTTAGTATAATGGTATATGGACCTATATTCACAATTTGTGGTCTAAGAAATCTGATAGTATAGCTAACTGGTAGCTGCTCAAAAGACTTGATGACTAATGCCTAGCATATAATCTAAATACAGGCTAATATTAACACACTAATGACACTATAATATATGAGGTCTCATATCTTAATATAATTGATATTAAAGTATATATCAATTATATTAAGATAGGTGCATGTAAGGTATTTAAAGAGAGCAATGGCTTGATATGATACAGCCTGATGAAACAGCCTTTCAGCTGAGAAACGCGTTGCTGTTGTTTTTATCTGCAATAAACCACGATTTTATCTTTACCTTACGTGCTCCTTTATTTTGAGTACCTATCCACCCTTCTCTCTGATCACTATCAAGAAGAAGTCCGTATATATCGTCTGAAACTACTGACGCCGCAAGTTACAGCTGATCTCGGGGAGTTGCAACAGAGCGATATTACCCGCAGCGGATTGGAAGTCCTGTGGTGACGTATATCAGCCTGGGGGTGTCTGTCGGGCGACTCTGAACAGTCCCGACCTGCAGTTTAAGGCATGTTGATTGTGCCGCTCATCTTGTGAGTATACACTCTCATCCAGGGAGGGTTCTCATCTTTTCCACTGCACCAGACCAACGATACTGTTTTATGTTTGGCGCCTCTCTTCTTCTATTTGTCTATATAGTCAGGATTCCTTCGGGATTTCTTTTGGGGAGTGCAGCCACAGATCCAGCATACCGGAACTGAAGACTATCAACCATACACCAGTGCACCTCTTGAGGACTGCGGATCCTCTTTTTTTTATCAAGAAGTGAGCGTAGAGCAAAATTGAGCTCCATACCGCACTCCAATACCAGCAGTGAGCTGGTTGTACGTGCCCGTGCACAATTTCCCCATAGACATCAATGGGGAGAGCCAGCTGAGAAAAAGTCTAACACCTGCAATAGAGCAGCGTAAAGCTCAGTAACGCAGCCCCATTGATTCCAATGGGGAAACTAAATTTATGTTTACACCTAACAACCTAACATGAACCCCGAGTCTAAACACCCCTAATCTTACACTTATTAATCCCTAATCTGCCGCCCCCCGACATTGTCGACACCTACATCATATTTATTAACCCCTAATCTGCCGCTCCGGACATCGCCGCCACTATAATAAACATATTAACCCCTAAACCGACGCACTCCCGCATCACAAACATTAGTTAAATATTATTACCCCTAATCTGCTGCTCTGGACATCGCCAACACCTACATTATATTTATTAACCCCTAATCTCCCGCTCCCAATGTCGCCGCAACCTACCTACACTTATTAACCCCTAATCTGCCTCCCACAACGTTGCCGCCACTATAATAAACATATTAACCCCTAATCTGCCGCCCCCAACGTTGCCACCACTACATTAAATTTATTAACCCTAAATCTAAGTCTAATCCTAATACTAACACCCCCTAATTTAAATATAATAAAAATAAATCTAAATAAAACTTACTATTATTACCTAAATAATTCCTATTTAAAACTAAATACTTACCTGTAAAATAAACCCTAAGATAGCTACAATATAACTAATAGTTACATTGTATTTAGCTTAGGGTTTATTTTTATTTTACAGGCAAGTTTGTATTTATTTTAACTAGGTAGATTAGTTACTAAATAGTTATTAACTATTTAATAACTACCTAGCTAAAATAAATACAAATTGACCTGTAAAATAAAACCTAACCTGTCTTACACTAACACCTAACCTAACCCTACAATTAAATAAATTCCCTAAATTAAATACAATTAAATAAATTCAAAACAATTAGCTAAATTACATAAAAAAACAAACACTAAATTACAGAAAATAAAAAACAAATTACAAGATCTTTAAACTAATTACACCTAATTTACGGTAATAGCCCTATCAAAATAAAAAAGCCCACCCAAAATAAAAAAACCCTAGCCTAAACTAAACTACCAATAGCCCTTAAAAGGGCCTTTTGCGGGGCATTGCCCCAAAGAAATCAGCTCTTTTACCTGTAAAAAAAAATACAAACAACCCCCCCAACAGTAAAACCCACCACTCACACAACCAACCCCCCAATATGTTCCAATCAGCCAATAGAATCCGAGCTCAATCCTATTGGCTGATTGGATCAGCCAATAGGATTGAAGTTCAATCCTATTGGCTGATTGCATCAGCCAATAGGATTTTTTCAACCTTAATTCCGATTGGCTGATAGAATTCTATCAGCCAATCAGAATCTAAGGGACGCCATCTTGGATGACGTCATTTAAAGGAATCTTCATTCAGCAAGAAGACGTTGATTGAAGAGGATGCTCTGCGCCGGATGTCTTGAAGATGGAGCCGCTCCGAGTCGGAAGGATGAAGATAAAAGATGCCATCTGGGTGAAGACTTCTGCCCGTCTGGAGGACCACTTCTGCCCGTCTGGAGGACCACTTCTGCCGGCTTCGTTGAGGACATCTTGGATGAAGCGCTTGGATGAAAACTTCTCCCGGTAAGTGGATCTTCGGGGGTTAGTGTAAGGATTTTTTAAGGGTGTATTGGGTGGGTTTTATTTTTAGGTTAGGACTTTGGGCCGCAATAGAGCTATATGCCCTTTTAAGGGCAATGCCCATCTAAATGCCCTTTTCAGGGCAATGGGGAGCTTAGGTTTTTTTAGTTAGGGTTTTATTTGGGGGGTTGGTTGTGCAGGTGGTGGGTTTTACTGTTGGGGGGGTTGTTTGTATTTTTTTTTTACAGGTAAAAGAGCTGATTTCTTTGGGGCAATGCCCCGCGAAAGGCCCTTTTAGGGGCTATTGTTAGTTTAGTTTAGGCTAGGTTTTCTTATTTTGGGTAGGCTTTTTTTATTTTGATAGGGCTATTAGATTAGGTGTAATTAGTTTAAAGATCTTGTAATTTGTTTTTTATTTTCTGTAATTTAGTGTTTTTTTTTAAATTTAGATAATTGTTTTGAATTTAGTTAATTGTATTTAATTTAGGGAATTTATTTAATTGTAGGGTTAGGTTAGGTGTTAGTGTAACTTAGGTTAGGTTTTATTTTACAGGTAAATTTGTATTTATTTAGCTAGGTAGTTAGTAAATAGTTAATAACTATTTAGTAACTATTCTACCTAGTTAAAATAAATACCTGTAAAATAAAAATAAACCCTAAGCTAGATACAATGTAACTATTAGTTATATTGTAGCTAGCTTAGGGTTTATTTTACAGGTAACTATTTAGTTTTAAATAGGAACTATTTAGGTAATGATAGTAAGTTTTATTTAGATTTATTTTAATTATATTTAAGTTAGGGGGTGTTAGGGTTAGACTTAGATTTAGGGGTTAATAAATTTAATATAGTGGCGGTGACGTTGGGGGCGGCAGATTAGGGGTTAATAAATGCTGGTAGGTGGTGGCGATGTTAGGGACAGCAGATTAGGGGTTAATAATATTTAAATAGTGTTTGCGAGGTGGGAGTGTGGCGGTTTAGAGGTTAATATGTTTATTATAGTGACAACGATAACCGGAGCAACAGATTAGGGGTTAATCATTTATTTAAGTGTTTGTGATGCGGGAGGGCCTCGGTTTAGAGGTTAATAGGTAGTTTATGGGTGTTAGTGTACTTTTTAGCACTTTAGTTATGAGTTTTATGCTACAGCGTTGTAGTGTAAAACTCATAACTACTGACTTTAAAATGCGGAACGAATCTTGACGGGGTAGTGTGTACCGCTCACTTTTTGGCCTCCCAGGACAAGATCGTAATACCGGCGCTATGGAAGTCCCATAGAAAAAAGATTATATGCTATTTGCATAAGTTGATTTGCGGTAAGGCCAAAAACGTGTGCGGTGCCCCCTAAATCTGCAAGACTCCTAATACCAGCGTTAGTGAAAAAGCAGCGTTATGAGGCTTAACGCTGTTTTTTTACTCATAACGCAAGACTCGTAATCTAGCCGAAAGTATCTAATTACAAAAAATAAAAAAAATAAAATTACAAAAAATAACAAACACTAAATTACAGGAAATAACAAACAAAATTATCAAAAATAAAAAAGAATTACACCTAATCTATTAGCCCTATCAAAATAAAAAAAAGCCTAAACAGCTCTTTTATCTGTAAAATAAAATACAAAGACCCCCAACAGTAAAACCCACCACCCAACCATCCCCCAAAATACAAAAACCTTGCTGTGGAGCTTGTTTAGAACTTTGCCTTATTTAAGCATACATGTTTCTACATTCAGTAAAGAGTACAAATGCCATTTGATTAATTAAGCTAGAGGATGGTGGTGTAGTCAGTGCAAAAAGTGGCAATGCCTTCAACCACCAACCACCACTCAGTAGGTATCAGCTGTTGTTTTATTTTTAGTTGCAGCTTATATATGTGCCAATATCCTTTTTTTGAAAGTTTTTTATTTTTTAAATTTTTTCATAGAAAATGAACATTGCAAATTTATGACGTACATTAAGTAAAATAATAAGACGTACAGAATTAACTTTGAAAGTAGACATGACGTAGAGTGTTACAATTTGGTTCATAATAACTTGTTATTTGCGTTACTCATGTTAATATTACATCATAAATTTTTCCTTTTGAGGTATACATAATAATAGAGGTGTTGATATTTGAGAGTACAATTTTATTTAAGTCAGGGAGAGGTGGTTTGTAGTTTGAAATGAAATGACCAGGCGAGATTGCTATTTCAGAAACCATGATGTTTTTAGGGAGTTTCCTTCCTATAGAATTCAATACTGAGGAAGAAATTTAGTTTTCCCGTTTTAATATAGTGCAGCTTTTCTAATTGTAAGGTTTTCATAACTAGCTGTTTCCATTCTAGGATAAAGGGAATTTGAGTTGTTTTCCAATATCTTGGTATGAGGCGTTTTGGCACTATTCAACATTATCTTGAATAGAGTTAATTGATATTGGCATGGAATTTTGGGTGGGTAACTCAGTAGGACAACCAGGGGGATATGTTGATGGGGGTCATGTAGGATTGTATTTATATGAAGTATTATTTGGGACCAAAATGGTTTGAGCACTTTACAATCCCACCAAATGAGGCTTATTGTCCCAATTTCACAGCATTCTCTCTAACAATTATCTGATGTAGAGGGATATATGGACTTTAGTCGCGTTGGTGTTAGATACCATCTTAGGAGCAATTTATAGTTTGTTCAAGTATAGATGCTGATTTTTTTTGTGGACAAGAACATTTTATTCCATTGTTGTGTGGTTATGTTGATATTCCAGGAGGATTGTGTAAGTGGGAAGGGTCCTAGATGTGATTTCCGTTTTTTTTTATATGAGATTCCTATTTTGCCTTTTATAAGGATATGTGTAGAACATAGAGTTTCAAATGGCGTCTAGGTTCTGTCAAAAGAGCCTTTGTTCGAATGAGTGGATAGGCAATTGCGAATCTGAAAATAGGTGAGCCAATAATTGAAAAGTCTTGGGAATTCTGATGTTTAGATAATCATTGTTTTTAATGAGTGATTTTCAAATAGTTTATAAGCAGGAAGATGGGATACTTTGTTTTCTATTTGTATACCAGCAGATAGGTGTGAAAAAAATAACCTCTGTTTCCAAGTAATGGTGTTAAGGGAGATGGAATTGTTGATAGTGCAGGATATTTGCTAATTAGTGTATCCCAAACTTTCAGAGTGCCTGAGATCAAAGGGTTAAAAATTATATTTGGATCTCTATCTTTCATAGCTAGCCAACCTTGATCTCCTAAATGTTTGATTTTTAGCATGTCAGCTTCTATTGTTATCTATAATTTATCTGTTGGGTGGTTGTTCCATTGTATTATACGGGATAGATGAGTTGGATAGTAGCATTGTAGGATGTTTGGTGCTCCAAGGCTGCCTTTTTCATTGGGTCTATATAAGACTTTTTTTAATCCTGGGGCGTTTATTTCTCCATATGAATTGGTTTAACTGTGATTGTAGAGATAGTATATATGACTTTGGTAGGGATATTGGGGCTGCTTGGAATATATAAAGAATTTTTGGTAGGAGAGTGTTTTATGGATCATTTGGGATAAGGGATGTCAGGGATGTTGTCTGCTAATGTAATTTCTAGATATCTAATTGTTTTTGTGTTTGTATTAAAGAGTTTTAATCTGTTTATTTCATGTAGCGTCTGTGGAGTAGCTGATATGTTTAGTATATCTGATTTGTTATAATTTATAGAAAAGTTAGACCATCTGCTGTAAGTGGTAAATTCCGACTTGAGGGGTTGAATTGAAGAGACTGGTGAAGTCAATGTCAATAAGATATCGTCTGCAAAAAGTGACATTTTGTATTCTGTGGGTTCAAATGTAATACCTTGAATGAGTTTGTTGTCTCTGATATGACAGGCTAGAGGTTCTATGGAGAGAGCGAATAATAGGGGTGAAAAGGGACAGCCTGGTCGGGTTCCGTTTAAAACTAGGAAGGTGGATGAGATTGTGCCATTGATTCTGACCTTGGCTGTGGGATGAGAATATAACGCGAAAATCTTATTTATGAAGGGTTGGGAAAAGCCAAAGTGAGACAGGGTGGCAGACATAAATGCCCAGTCCAGCCTGTCAAAAGCTTTCTCTGCATCAATAGAGACAAAGATAGTTTGGTCCGAGGAGGATTTTGCCATATGTAGTAATTGTAGAGCTCTGGTAGTATTGTCCTTGGATTCGCGTCCCAGAATGAAACCAGTTTGGTCGGGGGTGTATGAGGTTTGGTAATATTTTGTTCAACCTATTTGCTAGTATTTTCGAGTAAATTTTGACATCAATATTGATTAAAGTTATTGGTCTGTAATTTTGAGGGTGGAGTGGTGATTTACCCTGCTTAGAGATAAAAGTAATGTGGGCTTCTAACATTTCATTTGGAAAGGGGTGTTGTTGATCAATTTTATTAAACATATCAGTAAGAGGGCTAGCTAATATGTCTTTAAATTGGGAGTAATAGTAGGAGGTGAAGTCGTCTGGCCCTGGGGCTTTGCTGGTAGGGAGATTTTTAATGACGGAAAGAACTTCTGATAAGGTAGAGGTCGTCTAGACTGTCATTGTCGGTTGATGATAATTTAGGAGTTTGTGCTTGCTGTAGATAATCCAACAGACCTGGTGGAGGAGTTGTTAAAGTTTAAGAGGGAGGGCTGGTTGAATACAATTTAGCATAATACTGTCAAAAGGTTTCGGCTATATTGTAATTTGTGGTGGAAGTTTTATTATTAACTGTCAAAGAATGAACATTGAAGTCTTGAATCTTTTTTTCTTTAGGTATCTGGCAAGGAGTTTACCAGGATTATTACTGTCTAGATGATATTTGAGATGAATTCCTAATTGTCTATGTGTGTCTTCTAAACGTAAATAGGATAATAAGTCAGTTCTTGCTTCCTATACTTTTTTCTAAATTACAGTCTTTGAGGTGGAGTTAGTGTTGTTTTTCTACTTAAGCTAAAGCGTCTGTCAGTTTAGTGTATTGTTGTCTGTGTTGTTTATTTAGGGTGGCCTTAGCTTTGATATTGATAAGTTCTCCATGATTTGTACATTTATGAGCTTGCAATGTAGTAAAATGTTGGGTGATAGGGGGATGTAATAAAATAGTATCATCAAGTCTACATATGTATGTGTTGGCTGGAGTTGTAGGCCAGTTCATGAGGAAGGACATTGCTGAGTGGTCAGACTATGTTATATGTGAGATTTGGGATTTAGTAATTAAAGCAAGGCCTATATGGTCCATAAATATATAATCTAACCTAGAATATCGTTTGTGGGGGGCTGAGAAAAATGTGTAATCTCTTTTGGTAGGATGGTGAGTGCACTATATGTTGAATGTGGGAATTGTTAGTAATGCTTTCCAAATTGATTTAATTGAATGCTTTTATAGGTGTGAGGTTCCATTTGATGTATCTAAAGGGAGGTTAAAATTGCCTCCAATAAAGAGGGGACCCTTAAATGTTGTTCTGAAATTGAAAGTTTGGGATAAGTTCTCTGTCTGTGTAGCTTAGAAAGTATGCTATGTCATTACAAGGTGGTTGGTCCGGCTTAGGTTTAGAACTAAGGGCTCTATGGATTCTTTCTTTGCGACTGTTGTCTATGTCAGAGGAATCTTCATCTGTAAGGGCTTTAATTAGGTCTATGACATATAGCTAGAGTGAGTCTGGGGGTCGTGATTTCAGGAATCCCACGGAATCTCAAATTATTTCTTCAGCCTCAGTTTTTGAGGTCATCAATTTTATATTTCAGTTCTGCAATCCGTTGGTCTTCTTGTGCTACTAGTAGGACGGTGGAATCAATATCTTTAGCAAACAGGTCTCTTTCATCCTCTAGAGCCTCCACTTGAAAGCTAAGTTCGTTGATATCTTGTTTAACAGTGGCAAATTCTTCTTTGAGGCTAGTGATGACTCTAGCAATCATCTCATCCATGTCTGCTTTTGTAGGTAGCGACATTAAGTCTGCTTTCATTAGCATTGCAGAAGTGTCCAATGTTGGTGAAGTTCCTGTTTCTGCCGCCATTATAGGGGCTATACTTGTGTGATTTAAAGGAGATTCTGAGGGTGTAGATGATTTGAAATATGAAGTCATGCTGGATTTTTGCACAGATGACTGTCGTGGAAGTTTGTCTGGCTTGACCGGGATTTAGGACATCATAATGTGGTAGCTTAGGGGTGTGTTGACCCAAAGGTGAACTTAGTTAGCAAGTTTGCAGTCAGCGTCCCTTAAGTTGATAGTAGTTATATAGATATATTGCTGTTTAACAGACACACAGAAAATGTGGTGTTTTCCAGCAGTGGTAATATAGGGATAGCTTCTTACATAGAGATTTTGTGGTCTCTAGTGGTATTATGTGGCAGTACACAGCTTTATGGTATTGATAGTCTCTATCGGCAGATTTTTTACATTGCAAAAATGCAGCTTATATAGCAAAATGTCCAGTATAAATATTAGGAAACAAGTACTGCACCAATTAATGAGTCATATAAAGCTAAATATTCAGTAAAACAAGTGCTTGAGTTCCTAATGCATTGTGTTCTGATAACACATGGAAACCTTTATCTTATGCTGTGTGCTATAAGTGAAAGAACCTGCATGGTCTTCTCTGGTTTAGTTGTTTGTTTCACTCAAAGCATATATATATACATAATATCCTTGTTTAGCTTGTCCAGCTGAGTATGTGTGGTATTTCTCTTCAGGAGATTGTCAGCAGCGTGCAATGTTAAAAAGACTCACCGGGTGAATTTTGCTGCACTATGTGTCTCTGGGAGTCTCACACCGCTACTATTATGGTGGTCAGGGAGGGTAGCTGGCTATTTAGAGCAGTGTTGTTCCTGCTCCTGGCATCAGAGCTCTGTGTTAAGTGGCCATCATGGATCGATGGACCATGCCAATATTCTTTTAACTGCCCGGCTGTACTGACAGCTTAACAGTCAGGTCCTGCTGCTATACTTCCTTCTCCATTCAATTCCCCCAGATTCCAACTATCTGGTCTGTGGTCTAATTAAACCCTTCATTCAAAATTACATAGATCTACGTCATGTGCTACAAAGCCCAGCATACCACATAATGTAGATCTTTGTCGCAGCTGTAGGAAGCGCCAGCAGTCTCGGCTGTCAAGTGACAGTCAAGAGCTGCTGTTTCTGTGCTGCAGCTATCTGTTTTCATATGGTAATGGAGCATGATTGGTGATCTGTTACCATATGAAGGCAGATGCCAGATCATTAGATAGTGACACTGTGTCTGTCACGGTCTGTAATGATCGATTGCTTGTGCCGGTGGGAAGTGTGCGAGGGAAGACGGAGATGGCACAGAGGCAGAGGGAAGAAAAAGTTTTGAAGTGCCAGGGAGGGATGGGAACTAGCTACTCTATCGAAAATGGAAGTGGAGGGCACCCTCACCAATGATCGTGGGAATGGGAGAGTTAGAAGGCATCATTACACTACAGAAACAAAAGAAGAAAATAAATAAATAATTAAAGAAAACATATAAACTGGGTACCAACAGACAGCTGGCCGCCACCAGTAGAAAGGGAGAGGGTTAAAGAGCTATTTGGGTGTGGGTGGGGGTCAGAGAGGTGAGGGTTGAGTAGGGATCACTACACTTTGAGAAAAAACAATTTAAAAAAATCCTTAAACTGCATACTGGCAGACCTTCTGCCAGTGCCTAAGATGGTGGTGACCAGTGGGGGCTGAGGGAGGGAAGAGAGCTGCTTGGGAGGGATCCGGTAGTAGAAGGAGTCAGGTGGGAGGGTAATATCTACTCTGCATCAAAAATTAACCTTACAGGTAACTGATTAACCCCTTCATTACCAGCTATTTCAAATAAGGTGCGTAGCTGCAATTAGTGGCCAAAAAGCAACAGCAGAACAATGCATGTCTACTATTTCTGAACAAAGGGGATCCAAGAGAAGCTTTTACAACCATTTGTCATATGATTGCAGTAGTTGTGTGTGAATAATTTCAGTAAAAAACTCAAAGTGTGCAAAAAATTTCACTATTTTTTTTATATGATCGTATCTGGTGGCCAAATAGTGGCAACGTCTACTTTTAAAAATATATAGTTTTCATGGGTTAATAAAAAAATAAAAAAAATAAAGATTCTCCGGAAATTTTCTCTGAAAATCACAGTAACGAAGGGGTTAAAGCATGTTGCTGCGATAAGGAACTGCAGGGGTCGGGCATGGTCGGTCAGGGAGTGGGTGTGGCTTATTGGGAGTGGGCGTGGCCTGAGAGAGACAAAGAGTGGGGAGAGATAGAGAGAGCAAAAGAGAGGGGGCAGAGGGGGCAAAAGAGAGGGGGGAGAGAGAGTTAAAGAGAGGGGGGGAGAGAGAGTTAAAGAGAGGGGAGAGAGAGTTAAAGAGAGGGGAGAGAGAGCAAAAGAGAGGGGAGAGAGAACAAAAGAGAGGGGGAGAGAGAGCTAAAGAGAGGGGGGAGAGAGAAAGAGAGAGGAGAGGAAGCAAAAGAAAGGGGAGAGAGAGCAAATGAGAGGGGGAGAGAGAGCAAAAGAGAGGGGGGAGAGAGAGAGCAAATGAGAGGGGGAGAGAGAGCAAAAGAGAGGGGGGAGAGAGAGAGCAAATGAGAGGGGGAGAGAGAGCAAATGAGAGGGGGGAGAGAGAGAAAAAGAGAGGGGGAGAGAGAGCAAAAGAGAGGGGGGGAGAGAGAGCAAAAGAGAGAGGGGAGAGAGAGCAAAAGAGAGGGGGAGAGAGAGCAAATGAGAGGGGGAGAGAGAGCAAATGAGAGGGGGAGAGAGAGAAAAAGAGAGGGGGAGAGAGAGCAAAAGAGAGGGGGAGAGAGAGCAAAAGAGAGGGGAGAGAGAGCAAAATAAAGGGGGAAAGAGAAAGAGAGCAAAAGAGAGGGGGAGAGAGAGTTAAAGAGAGGGGGGGAGAGAGAGTTAAAGAGAGGGGAGAGAGAGCAAAAGAGAGGGGAGAGAGAGCAAAAGAGAGGGGAGAGAGAACACAAGAGAGGGGGAGAGAGAGCTAAAGAGAGGGGGGAGAGAGAAAGAGAGGGGGGAGAGAGTTAAAGAGAGGGGAGAGGAAGCAAAAGAAAGGGGAGAGAGAGCAAATCAGAGGGGGAGAGACAGCAAAAGAGAGGGGGGAGAGAGAGCAAATGAGAGGGGGAGAGAGCAAATGAGCTGGGAGAGAGAGAAAAAGAGAGGGGGAGAGAGAGCAAAAGAGAGGGGGGAGAGAGAGCAAAAGAGAGAGGGGAGAGAGAGCAAAAGAGAGGGGGGGAGAGAGAGCAAATGAGAGGGGGAGAGAGAGAGAAAAAGAGAGGGGGAGAGAGAGCAAAAGAGAGGGGAGAGAGAGAGCAAAAGAGAGGGAGAGAGAGCATAATAAAGGGGGAAAGAGAAAGAGAGCAAAAGAGAGGGGGAGAGAGAGCAAAGGAGAGGGGGGAGAGAGAGCAAAGGAGAGGGGGAGAGAGCAAAGGAGAGGGGGGAGAGAGAGCAAAGGAGAGGGGGAGGGAGAGCAAAAGAGGGGGGAGAGAGAGCAAAGGAGAGGGGGAGAGAGAGCAAAGGAGAGGGGGGAGAG